>NC_141541.1:70270833-70429166 GCF_021556685.1 Rattus norvegicus
AGAAGTTCTAGAGGCAATAAAAACTAAAAGTCATCCCTTCTTTGCACTGCATTAACATTCCTAAGTGCAGTACTTAGGACAATGTAGAATGAGTAGATCTATATGTGGCTTTCTAGTCTGCCGTCAATAAAGAACAAAAACAAAATACAAAACACAAAGGAGCTCTTTCCTCTGCTCTCTTTCATTTACCTACTTCAGTTTGTAGGGGAGGAATGAATCCTGAATCTGACAACATTTCATCATCAAGATTAAGCCTGAGGTGCTAAGATTATTTCATTGTCTTTTTAAGTAATGGACTCATTAGTTCTCATGGATATTGATTAGTCAGGAAAATACATTACATACGAATTAATGAGACTGTCTCAGTAAAAGGGAAATGTTGCATAAGGTTAATTTGATCTTATAAATGATTTTATTAATGAAAATTGTTTTATATGAAGTTTCAGATAATGTAGTGCATGAACAAAATTTAGTAATGAGAACAGGCCTATTTGGTAATGCTACAATTTCTTTACAAAAAGAAAATTCTGGTTAAAAAAAATAGGCAAATGGGGTTGGGGATTTAGCTCAGTGGTAGAGCGCTTGCCTAGGAAGCGCAAGGCCCTGGGTTCGATCCCCAGCTCCGAAAAAAAGAACAACAACAACAAAAAAAAAAGGCAAAGGAAAGGATATCTAAATTCAACTCTGCTGTGCCATAACACTAACACACACACACACACACACACACACACACACACACACACGCACCCACACGCACACACACGCACTCTCACGAACACACACACACCCCAAGGATGCTCAGTGGAAGAATGTTTACTTAGTATGTACAAAGCCCTGGGCTAGATCCCAGTACCAAAGATTAAACCAAAAAAACAAAAAACAAAAAACAAAAAAACAAAAAACCCCCTTCATCCTGGAGCATACAGACCACAGGATGCACATAATAGCCATATCTACATTTTAGCATCATTCTACGGTTTGCTTCTTCATGTAGTAAATTCTCCTTTTTATTTATTTATTTATTTTTTTGGTTCTTTTTTTCAGAGCTGGGGACCGAACCCAGGGTCTTGCGCTTCCTAGGTAAGCACTCTACCACTGAGCTAAATCCCCAGCCCCAATTCTCCTTTTTATAAGGCCGACTTTTTGTCCCCAGTTCTGTTTTGGGGGATTTTGATAATATCATTGTGGTTATGTAACATAAAGGGCTTGTTACTATGTTTTTAAAAAAACATTAAAAATTTTAAAGTGCCTCAATTCGTTAGGTCAACTTAAATGAAAGAGACATACAGCATGAAACTCACCTGGAGCAATAAACTGTTTAACATTGGTGGATCTAGACTTATCAGCCACACTGGCCATGAAGCAGCCCTTGGGCACAGTCCATTCATTAGGTCTGATGTTTCTGTCCCTGTCTTCTGCTGTCTCGTATACCTCTATGTGAGGGGGTTTCTCGGTTAGATTCTTGCTGTAATGACTGAGCCCATACTGTGCAATCTGGATTGGGTAGAAATAGCCTTGAGGCCCCCATTGTGTAGATAATGGCACACCTATAAAAAACAAACAACGGATCACTAAAACCGGACACGAAGTCATTCTGAGGACCACTCTTCACCGTTCTACTTCTGGGTAATGTTTTAGGGTTATTTGCAACTCTGAAGCTTTTTTTTTCCTGCTTTAATGCTGTATGTTTGTTCTATTGATCAAGCTCAATTCTTAACTCTGATTGTACATTATTTTACATCTTTGTAATCACTTATTTTTAAAAAGATATATATATGTATGTATGTATGTATATATATATATATATATATATATATATATATATATACTGACCTTTTAACTAAGTGATAAAATATTTAACGTTGGGGAACTACACTTGGACAAAGAATTCAGGTGCTAGAAAGCTTACCAGTAGCCTGGGTCTCCCTGTCCATCTAGTCCCTGTATCCATACAGTTTTTATTGCTACATATATGTTTCTGTGATAGTAGGGACTGAACTCTAGGCCTTGCACATGTTAGGCAAACTGTATCACTGAGCCACATCCCTCCTCTAGTACCTATGTTGTTTTGAAGCCCAATTTCTGGAGCTTGGTACTTTGACCTCACTAATGAGACTCTGAGGCAGATTAATGGAACAACCCTATTTATTCAGTCTGGTTTTACTGCTGCCCTTCCCTCTCACCCCAACTGGGCAGCTCAATAGGTTTATACTTGCCTGTTCCTCCTTGCTGAGACAGAGAAACAATCACAGTCCCCTTCCCATTGTCCTACACAGTGGCTATGTAACTGACATCTTCAGTTTCCTAGTCCTTAACATAATCAAGCTAGAAAAAGCCAGGTAGAGCAAACAGATACCAACCTTCAACTCCACTTATACACTTGACTCTGTCTCGGACTTCCACATTGTATCCTTCAAAGGACATAAACACACCGTCAGGGTGGTAAGGTGATCTCTGTGCATAGACTTTGGAATAGCTGTGAGAGAATTCAAATCGATCATAGCCATCATACTGGACAACTTTTCCATAAACATCAAAGTATTTCTCTACCCAAGTGAATGGAAGAAAAACTTCATTCCCCTCTCGTCTCCCTCTAATTGTGTGTTCATCATTTATGAGACAGTCAATCTCTTCATATTTGAGCCCTAACACCTTGCTTCCCCCATTGCTATTGAAGCCCCCAACAACAGGGGGTGCCTTCTGTTGTTCCTGAGGAAATGCCTCCTCTGACTGCTGCTTGGCTATGTGGTTGGCATAGTGGTTACTTTCAGATGCTGCTGATCTTTTTTCTAATCCATCCACTCTGAATCCACTACTCAAGTGCCGAGGAAACTGGATTGCTTTGTCGCTGGAACACTTATTCCACAAAAGTACTGTGACCAAAGTGAATAACGCACAGATGATAATCAAAGTCTTATAGTTGACCCGAGCTGCCAAACAACGCATATTCAGACCATACCTATGGAGGCAAGAAGAAAATCATTCAGAGACTGACATACTGATGCTTCATAGGTAAGTTCATTTAAAATATATTTATTCATTGTGCATGTTCAGGATATTTTATCAAATGCATGTAGCCTGATTGTATTTAAATTATGAACTCAAATTTTCAGCATAGGCAAACTGCTCAGCACAAACCTAAAGCAGAGATGTCCAAATTTTCATTTGGTGCTCCTCTGGTACTCAACAATGTTTATTTACTATGTCCCTAAACTTAAAGAAACACTTTATAGCTGGGCAGTGGTGGCACAAACCTTTAATCCCAGCACTCAGGGTGGGTGCGTGGGTGGGGAGGCAGGTGGATCTCTGTGAGTTCAAGACTAGCCTGGTCTAATAGAATGAGTTCCAGGACAGCCAGAGCTACATAGAGAAAGAAACCCCATCTTAAAAGAAACATCTTATAGTTCTATTTTTAAGACCAAAGAACTGGTCTTAGCCCCCCAACTGGCCATTCCCCTTTCAGTCTATTCTGAGCCTCCCTTATATGCTGACAGATCTTCCAGTCCTAGGCCACAAGGTTCCTTATCTCTGTTCATTTCTGAGTGATCTCACTCAAGCCTCATGCCTTAGTAGGAACTTGCATGTTGACTATCCCCAAATTCTCTATCAAAGCTAGATTTCCTTTATAACTACAGATATATACATACCCAAGAGACAATCCAAGTAACTGGTATCTTTAGTTGGAAGCCAAATAAGCTTCTGCACTGTAACACTCACAGCTTCATACAGATCTTCTCCTTCAACCCACTCACTCTTCTAATATTCAGACAAAACTTGGATTCCTATGTTGATCACCTGAGACCCAAATGACCAACTTCACTACTGCCACAATGATAAGCTGTGGTCATTTTTTACCTGCAGCACTTCAACACTGGCCAAATTGGCCCTCTTCTACCCATGCCTAGTATTACACCCCCAAGTCTATTCTCAAGTCTGAAGGGAGAAGACACTGATGTTGTTGGCCCTGTTGGCCATTGGCGTATTAGTCAGCTATAATGATATGTAGGGATCCCAGGGGAACATGGGAAATTACGTGTTAGCTTTATGTGTGGTGAATGGAACACTTGAGATTGCTCAGAGTAAATGATGTAAAAGCATAGTCTATGTTTGCCGGTCGCTCTGTAATTTAATATGCAGTGTGATTCCACACTTACTTCTTTTGTTTGTAATTTCTTCTCACTTTCTCTACAATATACCTTTTACGTAGGATACAAGGAACAAATGCCCAAATAAAATATTTTATGAAAAATTAAATGATGAATTTCAATTAAGAAAGTTAAGAGTGAACATAAAACCCACTAATTTCTTCCAATTACAAGAGAAAGTAAACTTTGGGCCCTGAATGCCTAAAATCAATTATTCAACTCCAACATTTTTTAAGGTTCACTTTTATTTGTAAGTGTATATGTCTCCGTGTGGGTATGCACACAGGAATGTGGGTACCTACAGAGACCAGAGTGCCTGGTTCCCTGTAGCTGGAGTTACAGGCAGTTATGAGCCATTCAACATGGGTTCTGGGAATTGTCCACGGAGCCATCTCTCCAGCCCTTTTGCTCCCACTCTTAACAGTTTGGCAGGATGTAGATTGTGTTCGGATTAGCTTCAAAGTCTTAGGGCAGAACTGCACAATCTTAAAATAGTAAGGGTTACCTACTGGTAAAGTTTGAGTGCAGTCTAATAGCTGTCACTATGAATGACTTCATTAAGGAGCTTTTGTTCATCTCATGAATTCCAGTTTTCAAAAGACAGCATGCTGGCTGACTATTTCTGTACCAGATGTGCTCTGTCTGACAGTTTGTCCTCCTATGGCTTAATGGAAGTGCTGTCTTTGTAGCTCTCTACATGCTACAGAGTTCCTTTTTATAAATAAAGTTCTCTGTGATTACTTCTATTTATTGTGTTGGCATTTTTCCTGGTTATCTTGTCTATTTTTCCTGACATTAAGTTTTCCTCACATGCCTAATGATCTCTTATTAGATTCTCTCCATTACTGTGAAGATGGTCTGCTTTTTGGTTAGATTGCAGGGATGGGGTGTGGAGAGAGAGCTCTGTGTGGGCCAGGTAGATGCTAAAAGCAGCACTCTTCTAGTGGAGAACAGGAAGGCAGCAGGCCCTCTGTCAGAACAAACATGCACATAGTTTTGGAAGCCTAGCCATTTCTAATTTCTCTACAGAAAGTTTGCCTGTTGTTTCACCTGGAATTAAGCCAGTTATCAGCAGTCAAGAGCAGGAACAAGTAAAATCTGGAGGGGTGAGCAGAAGGTGCAACTGGGCCTTCTAGTACCAAACAAAGGTCTCTTCAACTGTCATCCTCTTAGTCACATCTATACATTTCTGATCTCTAGACATGTTATTTCAGTGGAACATCAAAAAGGAAAGGAGGCAAAGATGTGTGTGTGTGTGTGTGTGTGTGTGTGCGTGTGTGTGTGTGTATGTGTGTGTCCTGAAAATATACACACAGAAGTGAAAAGCTGGGAATGTAATACAAGTTGAATATCCAGAAAAGTTTGCCTCTCTCCTGGTCTTTGATATCTTGGAAATGGGACTCAAATCTAGTCACAAAATTAATTTGTTATACACACACACACACACACACACACACACACACACACACACGCAAATATAAAACATGAGAGAAAGCCTAAAAATGAACTTTATATACTTTAAAAATATACGTATCCTGTATGTGTGTGTGCACCGTGTGTGTGCACCGTGTGTGTGCACCGTGTGTGTGCACCGTGTGTGTGCACCGTGTGTGTGCACCGTGTGTGTGCACCGTGTGTGTGCACCGTGTGTGTGCAGGTACTTCCAGAGACCAGAGGATCGTACTGGACACCCTGGAACCAGAGCTGGTAGCTGTGAGCTGCTTGATCTGGGTGCTGGAAATCCAAACTAGGTCCTCTGCAAGATCAGTGAGTGACTATAACTAAACCATCATACCAGCTCCAAATTTTATAGAGTATTTTTGATGATTTGTGCATGAGGAAGTTTCATTACCACTTTCCACTTGTAGCATCAAATCATTATTCATAAAATTTGGATCTGGGAGATATTTAATATTTCTTCTTGTATTAGAAATACTCATTCTAATAATGTTTTATTATTTATATCGCTACTATGAGAAAACACATTAAGTGATTTTAAAAACAAAATAGCACAAAGTGTGTACAAGTGATCTGTTAAAGGTCATACTTATAAATAAAAGATTTCCTTAAGTTGTAATAAAGGCAAACAACCAAAACACCCATGTGTTATCATTTATATAATATGTCCACTATACCCGACATTTTGACCATTAAAACAGAAATACTGGGTGCAAGATGGCTCTTGCCACACAAGCTTAATAAAGCCAAGTTTGATCCCAGGAGCCATGATGGAAGAAGAGGACTCCACAAAGTTCTTTTGACCTCCACAGTTATCACACTCCAATCCAAATACCATGGACATGTACAACGATAATAATATTTAAACACAGAAATACAAGGCTCTTTGTTATATCTTTGAGGAGTGTCTTTCCTCCTCTACCCAAATATGAGTAACTGCTCATGGAACAACACTACTCTATGACAAGGCACACGATGGGAAAACCAAAATAACATAGTTTAACACATTTTTTTTTCCTTTTTTTTTTTTTTTTTCTTTTCGGAAGTTTAACACATTTTTAATAACCCTGATGCCAAGATTTATATATGATACCATTTCTTACTAAAAACAAAACAAAAGAAAACGGACCTTCCTAAAAAATTAGATGATTCTAGGTTCATGATAGATAACAACAAAACTTTCAAAAATTGATGGAATCATAACCCATGGGTCAAAACAGCTGTAGAAGCTGGGTGTGGTGCTGTCCAGAACCCCAGCACCTAGGAAGCTAAAACAAGATTCTGAGTTTGAGGCTGGCTTGGGTTACACAGCAAGAACCTGATCAGAAAAAGTTAAGAGGGCATTAGATCAACATTGGAAAAAGATGTTAATGTTAAATCTGACCAACAGCCATATTATATACTAAGTTACATACTTATATGTTTAACATTCCACAATCAAAAAAAAAAAAGTACAGTGCTGTGCAGCTAAAAGAATTGTGGTCAGCCTTAAAGTTTCT
Organism: Rattus norvegicus; assembly: GCF_021556685.1. Lineage (NCBI taxonomy): Eukaryota > Metazoa > Chordata > Mammalia > Rodentia > Muridae > Rattus > Rattus norvegicus. Next base: position 70,277,936 of record NC_141541.1, read on the forward strand.
CTTTCAAATTTATTTGTTAAAAATTGAGAGAATTACATCTGAAGTTAACTGGAACACATGGGGTCAATAAAAATCCAGAGTCTCAACACTACTAAAAAGGATAAAGTCATCCCCCCAAAACAACCCCATAAACAAACAAACAAAAAATCAGTGAAACTAGTAACTAATTTTGCAAACTATACTTCAGAATGGTTCAATAGCCCCAGTCAATGTAGTATTCTATTTCCCAGAAGGCCAGTTTGTAATGTAGAAGAGAAACAGCAGGAAATGAGTATTATGCACTCCCTCATGAAATGACAACTGCAGGCAGCTTTGGAAGATATGACTGCTTTGACCTGTAGATTCATACACTGTGTTTGTTTACTATGTCCTTTTATTAACATATCAAGCAATTTACTTTTCTTTTTATTCTTAGGTAGTAAGTAGAAGAAAAAGATCAACACATGCCCAAATTGACTGGTTAAGCAATTGTTCTCCAGTTATTATGCAGCAGGTAAGGAAGACACTAACCATGTGCCTCGAAAAAAAAAAAAAATCAAAGGGCATCATCAGTGTTACTATGATACGAGTGCTGTAAAAGATAGGAAGAAGGTGCCCTGAAATGAGAGAAAGAAACCTCTAATTCTCTTTTAATTTTTTTATGGGAACCAGAAACCTTTCAAGGAGTAATCAGCAGAAAACTGACTCATGTCAGGGATGCTTCTAGTCAGGAGATTTGCACTTGTGTTTGCCATTTCCCCTGCCTGACATTCTCTTTCCCTAGCATCCACTTGGCCTCCTTCCTTACTTCACTTGACCCCCTGCTTAGATGTCAATTAAAAAGGCCTCAGTGACCAGTTCATGCACCCACTATTCTCCAGCTCTTTACTCAGCCTGAGTCCACTTACTTACTAAGATTATTGTCCATCTCCAACTCATTACTGCATTCCCAGTGCCTAAGACTGTATCTAGTCCAATGGAGACCTTGATTAAAGATTTGTTAAATAAATAGCATTGTTTAAAATGCAAATTAAAAAGACAGGCATTTAAATCAGGCAGCTGTGTTTTCTTTCCTGTATTTAGGTAACTGAAAACCATAAACCAAACAGAAATGAGTATAAGTAACAGAATAAACTGAGATGTATCTTGGCCAACTCTTTAAAACAGATTTGCAATTTAATTACTGCTGTTTACTGCTTGATAGACTGAAGACTTAAATTATACAGTCAATTGGTTAAATATCCAATATGGATTTAACTTAAAAAAAGACCTAGTATTTTGGGTGACTAAGACCCTTCTAGAAGTGTAAACAAGTATGTTCTAGAAATCATTCACAATAGGACAAAGCTAAGCTCTGCTAGCTCATTTAATTTTTTTAGTTAACATGATCTGACACAAGTGGCTCATAATGCTTCAAATCAGATTACATTCCTAATGCAGAGTGGTGATACAGGTTGTAATCCTACCACTTGAAAGGCTGAAAATGACCAAGAGTTCCAGGACAGTGTGGGCTACACACGAAGACTCACATGTGTCTGCCTGATTTTAAACATGGCACGCCTTAAGTCTTGTGATGTCAAATAGTCACTGAAGATTTACTTTGATGACTCACATAACTAAGATCAAAAGGGATCTGAACATTGGCTGTCAGACTGTGAGGCCTGTGTTCTTAATATATCACAGAATATCTATGCTGTATTATTCAAAACTACCTTTCAGAAACTGAATGATTCCCTGATAGTCAACTAAACTTGCATGTTAAGCTTTCTTCTTCTTCTTTCTTTCTTTTTTTCTTTGTGTGGAGACTGTGCAACGATGGATGGCTTGGAACTCATTATATAAACCAAGCTGGCCTCAAATTCAGAGATGTGCCTGCCCCTGCCCCAGGAGTGCTGAACTAAGGATTAAAGACATGTGCTACCACACCTACAAAGCTCTTTTTAGACAAGGTTGAATTCTGTCCCCAGTCAACTGTTCATGCACATATAAATACAATTTAACTGTAAGAACAGCCTACAGCAAGTCTCTGTATTGGAAGGCTTGCTTGTTTCTCTTTCTTGCTTGGATACACGATAAAGTTCTTTAATTTTAAAGATTATTTTAATTCAGGACAAAATTTCACCAGAATAGGCTTGTTTGACTCATTTTTTAAAACCATTTTTTTAAAAGAGATTTATTTATTTATTATATATAAGTATGCTGTAGCTGTCTTCAGACACACCAGAAGAGGACATCGGATCCCCATTATAGATGGTTGTGAGCCACCATGTGGTTGCTGGGAATTAAACTCAGGACCTCTGGAAGAACAGTCACTGCTCTTAACCGCTGAGCCATCTCTCCAACCTGTTTGACTCATTTTTAAATGTAGCAAATGTTAGAGAATATTCCTGTTTGAATTATAATCAAGTTATACTCCATCTTTTTCCTATAGTGTTTAATAACAAACCGATCCCTATTCAACTTGCTCTGGTCTCTCTAGAATATAAATTCTATATATTACATCTTTTTATTCTTTACTTTCTTCAAATATTTTACTTCTTTTTTCATTTGCATTTTGGGAAAGCTTCTCAAATTTGTATTCTATATCATGAATTCAACTTTCAGATGTATTTTCTATTCTGGTACAGTTTAATTTGGCTACTGCATAATTCAATTTCTACTCTATTGCTTATTTTAATGCTTTTGAAAACAGTTTCCATCCTATTGTCCTTATTTTATTTACACCCTTTTAATTTATGTCTTTCTATTAGCTAGTATTCTTTTTTTCATCCTAGCCTTACTGTCTTGTGAATTCATTTTCAATATCTATGATCTCCACGATTTTTCTTTTTTTTATTGGTCATTTTATTTATTTACATTTCAACTGTTATCCCCTTCTTGGTTTTCCCTCCATCTCCATGGCCAAGAAACACCTAGAGAAATGTTCAACATCCTTAGTCATTAGGGAAATGCAAATCAAAAAATTCCACCTCACACCAGTCAGAATGGCCAAGATAAAAAACTTAGGTGACAACAGATGGAGAAAGGTGGGATTTCAAGCTAATACAACAACTCTGGAAATCAGTATGGAGGTTCCTCAGAAAATTGGAAATAGTTTTACCTGAGGACCCAGCTACACTACTTCTGAGCTTACACCCAAAAGATGCTCCAACATATAACAAGGACACATGCTCCACTATATTCATAGCAACTTTATTTATAATAGCCAGAAGCTAGAAAGAACCCAGATGTCCTTCAACAGAGGAATGGATACAGAAAATGTGGTACATTTACACAATGGAGTACTACTCAGCTATTGAGTACAATGACTACATGAAATTCTTAGGCAAATGGATGGAACTAGAAAGTATCATCTTGAATGAGGTAACCCAGTCACAAAAGAACACACATGGTATGCACTCATTGATAAATGGATATTAGCCAAAAAGCTCAGAATACCTAAGAAACAATTCACAGACCATATGAAACTCAAGAAGGAAGACCAAAATGTGGATGCTTCAGTCCTTCTTAGATGGGAGAACAAAATACTCACAGGAGGAAATACAAGGACACAGAGTGGAGCAGGGACTGTAGGAAAGGCCATCCAGAGACTGACCCACCTGGAGATCCATCCCATATACAGTCACTATTGCTGATGCCAAGAGGTGCTTGCTGACAGGAGCCTGATATGGATGTCTCCTGAGAGGCTCTGCCAGAACCTTACTGATTTAGATGAGGATGCTTGCAGCCAACCATCAGGGACCCCAATGGAGGAGTTAGAGAAAGGACTGAAGGAACTGAAGGGGTTTGTAACTCCATAGGAAGAACAACAATATCAACCAACCAGACACCCCCAGAGCTCCCGGGAATAAACCACCAACCAAAGAGTACACATTGGGGTAGGGGGTAACACATGGCACCAGCCGTATGTAATAGAGGATGGCATTTTCTGGCATCAATAGGAGAAGCCCTTGGTCCTATGAAGGCTCATTTCCCCAGTATAGGGGAATGCCAGGGTGTTGAGGCGGGAGTGGATGGGTGGAGTAGGAGCATCTCCATAGAAGCAGGGGAAGGAGGAAGGAGGGTGGGAGAAGTGGAAAGGGGATTAACATTTGAAATGTAAATACGTAAAATACTCAATTAAAAAAAATAAGTATTCAACAGAATGGTAAGTAGGAGACAAGGGAGCTTCTTACAAAAGGGAAGAGGAAGAGACTGGCAGTTTTGAGTCCTTATCAGTCATCACATTTTTTTCTCTGAACTAGACAGAGGCTCTATTTTCCAGATAAGAACACAGCTGTCGAGTCAAGTGCTGACTCGCCCAGGCTTTGCTGCTGCTGCTGCCAATCACTTCTTGTACTAGTTCTCTCACTGGCGCCCAAAAGTGGCTAGGACAAAGTGAGATCCCGTATGTACCCATGAAAGTGTGGAAATGTTTCTAAACAGGAAGGTGATTGAGTTGGATAAACATCAGAGTTCTATTTTCCTTTTATATAGGTTACTAATTTGTTCAAAATTATAATTTGACCCAGGACTAATAAATGGTAGAAATCTAACAAATGATACGGCTGAACTAAAGCCAGATAATAGGCCTAACTACAATTTTAAGTTCTTTGTTTTTTTTTGAGACAGGTTTCTTTATGTAACCTTGGCTGTCCTGTAGCTCACTCTGTAGACCAGGCTGGTCTAGAACTCAGAGCCTGCTTGCCTCTACCTCACTAATACTGCGATCAAAGGCATGCATTGCCACATCCGGCCAATTTTAAACTTTAATCCAATGTTTGCCACACTACATTTCTGCTCAACTTCATTTCTTTTCATTTATCTTTGCATTACTAGAACATGCAAAACTTTTTAAAAATTGTGTTCCAGATGTCATTTATTTGATCTCCAAATTTTCAAAACAGCCAACACAATTTTTTTATCTTCAATTTATAACAGAGCCTTCAATGACGTAGCTCCTACTTTAGGTGATATAAGCTGAAGAAATCTATAAAGTACTCACTAAAGAAGACTGTCATTCGAAATTCCAAATTAAACAGGTTATGCGTGAGCACCAACGGCAGTTTAGGCCAGAAGTAATCCAAATGTCCACCAACTGGTGACAGGATAAAATGGCTCATATGTACAATGGACTATAACTCAGCAACATACTGGTTCCAATATTACCTGTGATGGTTTGTATATGCTTGGCCTAGGAAGTGACACTATTAGGAAGTGTGGTCTTGTTGGAGTAGGTGTGTGTCACTGTGGGTATGGTCTTTAAAACTCTGATCCTAGCTGCTTGGAAGCCTTGTGGTCTTCAGATGAAGATGTAGAACTCTCAGCTCTGCCTACACCATGCCTGTCTGGACACTGCCATGCTTCTGCCTTGATGATAATGTGTTGAACCTCTGAAGCTGTGAGCCAGCCCCAGTGAAATGTTGTCCTTATAAGAGTTGTCTTGGTCATGGTGTCTGTTCACAGTAGTAAAGCTAACTAAGAAATTCCCCCAACATGGATGAATCTCCAAAACATAATCCAAAGCTACTGACAACATATAATTCCATTTCTGTTAGTGGCTAAAAAAGAGATCTATCAAGGAGGATGGCACAAAAGAAAATTAGGAACTTTCTGGGGCAATAAAAATATTCTAGACTTTGACTGTTGGGGCAAATGACAAAGCTCACTAACTGTATATTTTAACGGGGGCACGTTTTATTATATAAATATTATACTTCAAGCCAGACTTAGTTGAAGAGTCAACTTAGTAAGACTGTTTCAAAATAATAAGTAAAAGAGGAAGGAAGATACAGCTCAATGTAGAGCACTTGCCTAGCATGCATAAAGCCCAAGTTCAAATCCAAGTACCTCAATCTCTCCCATAGCCCCCAAAGCAAATAATTTTTAAAAATCCGACTTTTTAAACAACATGTAAAATTAGTCATGAATAAATGCACATAAGCCATCTATTTGTTTTTGAGACCCACTCACTCTGAGGCCCAGGATGGCGTTGAACTCCCAGTCCTCTTGCCTTAGCCACCTAACTGTTGGAATTTCAGGTATGCATCACTTCATCTGTGTATATACACAAAAATTTTAAAACTACTATGACAATGAAGAAACTAGTTAAAGAAGTAAGATGAACAAAGGTAGACACAAGGGTAAGTTATGTATTTTGAAAAATACCCAAGCTTTAGGGGCTGATAGACTTACATTTGAATCTTGCTAAGATAGGCAATCTTTAAAATTTTTCTTTTTTAAATTATTTATTTTATATGTATAAGTCTGTGCACCACTTATGTGCTTGGTGCCTGCAAAGGTCAGAAGAGAGTGTGGAACTAGAGTTACAGACTGCTGTGGGCTGCCATGTTGGTGCAGGGAAACAAGCCCAGGATCTCTCTAAGAGCAACCAGTGCTCTTAACCACTGAGCCATCTTTTCAGCCTCAAGATAGACAATGTTATATAAATTAACCTTTCTCTAAAATCTCTCTCATCTATAAATCAGATATAATGTCTACTTCATGAAATAGTTATAAGATAAAATGAACACCTCCATGTAGTGCCCACCACATAGCAGATACTCATACTAGGCAGAATGAGGGAAATGTTTATCAAGTTATGTCCTTGAAAGCCAGCAAAATTAAATAATCATCTACCTAGCAGTTCATTTAATCAAATATTTAATAATCTATTGCCATTTTCCCAAATAAGCAATCTGAAAAATCAGAGTACATGTTCCCATGAGAAGAGTACTTTTCTTTAAGCTTCTGTAATTTTTATTATCTCATAAAAGTTGCTAAGAGCAGCAATCAAGACAAAAATATAATCCACCTTTGCACAGAATCATATATTGATCAGGAACATAAATTTTATCAGACACAAATGGGAATTAAGTAAGATTTAAGCTAAGCTTTCCCAGATGAACAATTTTCAAACAAACAGGAAGGGGACTGAACTAGATTAACTGAAGAAATCCAGCATTTTCCTCCTCTACCTCCTAAGGCTTCTCCTCACTCAAGAGTGAAGGATAGACATATTTTTGTCAGCTTTAAAACTTGAAAGGCAAGCAGACTATAGCACAGAAATTCTGTTTAGCTAAATAATACAGTTGTAGTAGACATAAAATTTAATGCAAAAATTATTCCTAAGTATGGAAATATATTTCCTACACATAACATAATCTAGAAGTTAAAACCTTACTTTGCTGATATTTATGTAAGCAGTTTACATAATAATCAACATGATTATTTAGAAGTAAAAGCTGAACCTAAGTATTAGACAAAAAGCAAAAAACTTTCTGCTTCTCCCCAACCACATCCTTGACCACTTCCTTGTGTTTGTGTAGGTATCACAATACCTCACACAGACTTGAATGTATCCTCTCCCCACTATAAGCTCTACCACATAACTTATACACTGCTCCATGCCTAAAAAAGTAGGAAAGCTTCAAGACATTAGTTTAATTATTATTCAGTCTTGGGATGAAGCTAATTGGTAGAGTTCTTGCCTAAGTTCCTTAAGGTCCTGGGTCCAACTCTCAGCATCGAAAAGTAATTACTCACATTTTGTAACTTGTAGATTTCAAAGGCTAACAGATACTGAGTAAGAAATCAAAAGTTAACATGACACACAAATCTTCCCTTTTCCATTATAGCAACTGCAATGCAGCTGAACTTCTACACGGATTATATGGCCTATGGTAAATATTCATAATTGAGGAAGGACTTCTTTCTGGGGAACCATTTTTTTTTTAATCTCTAGGAAGACAATTTTAAAAGAAGTCTAAAGGAACATACTGAATGTGAAGACAGGACATCTGTTTTTATCCTTTCCATTTCGTTTTTTCTCGTTTTGTTTTTGTAAACAGGGTTTCTCTGTATAAAAGCCTCTGTAAACAAGGCTGGCTTCAAACTCAGAGATCTGCCTGTTTCTGTCACCCAAGTGCTGGGATTAAAGGCATATGCTGTCACCACCCAGCTTATCCCTCCATTTCTACCCCAATCCATTTTCAAAAAAATTATTTTTCTAGTTATTCATGGACAACTCAAAAAATGGTGTTATTCACTATTCAAATTCTTCCATCAAACATAGTAATATTTGGCCATTATCTGAACTATTTTTTTGTCTCTATTTTCTTCTAAAACTTGCTATATTTTATTAATTTGCTTGATAACATATTGTAGTTCAGTGATGTTGTGTTCTTTTTCTTTCTTTGAGTATTTCACTTAGTGTTTCATTTAAACAATCATCACATTTTAATTTATTTAGAGTATATGTGTTGGCACATGTACCATGATATCCATGTAGAGGTCAGACGACAATGTCAGTTCTCTCTACTCACACAGATTCCAGGGACCAAGCCTGGGCAGCCAGTGTCCTTGGTGGTCCAACTTTAACTTTCCCTTTTCTCCTAAAATATTTAACATGCTACTCATTCCACTTCAGACACTGCTCTTCCTTTACAGAAATTCTATTTGGATCTCTTCCTATAAATAACTTCCATTTTCCTTGGCATGTTCATTGTTCTCTTGAACATATGAAGTACATCTGTAATAGCTGTTTTAATGTCCATGTCTGATAATCCCATCACATTTTACTTCTCCCTTTTTACTGGTTGATTTTTGTCCTTGCTAAGGTTCATATTTTTCTGCCTTTTCGCATGTCTGATAATTTGTGTTAAGTAGCGTATTTTCCAAATTAGTTATGGATATATTTATCTTGTATGCTTAACTTCAGTGAAGTATTCAGTAATATATTGCATTTTTAAAAGCAGTTACTATTCATAGTACACATGCATGAAAATGTCCTCACTGCATTTTACCCTCCTGAGTCAAGTGTACAGCACAGATTTTGTTACATGTAAATACACAAAGCCTTATTCTTATATAACCTAGTCCTTGCCAACTACTGTTTTGTGAGTCTGACCATTTTAAATGGCCCTTATTTGGTGCAATGGCAAAGCATCTATCTAGCTTTTAAAAATAAGGTCTCAAATCCATTTCAAGAGGGTTCTGACATTGAAAATAATGACCCACTAAACATTCTCACAATGGAGAAATAAGTCCATTTATTTGTCGGATTGCATACAGTTAAATTTTAGGTGTTGATAAAAGTCTTGAAAACAGAAACTTCTTGAACACTAATTATGGAATCTAAGAAACAAGAGCGTATAAACATTGACAAAATGAACAGAGAACAAGGGTTACAATATAAGACCACCATAATGTGTACCGATATATGGACTGTAGGAGTTTTAAGAGAAAGAAAGAGACAGAGATTGTATGGAAAAAAATATAGCTCCAAATCTCCCAAATATGAATGAATAGAAACAACCAGAAAATACTATGAACACCACATAGAAAGAACTTAGAGCTTAGCCACCACTGTAGAAAGCAGGATGCTTTATGCCCTAACAACTCTGTACTTTAACACACTCCCCAAAGAACTAAAACATGATCACGAAGTTCTATCTGTACACCCATACTGATGGCAGCACTGTTCATGTTCATGACCCATATGTCTAATGATGGATGAATAGATACATTTGGCAAATACATACAGTGGGGTATCCTTTACTATATGCTGTAAAATAGATACATTTCAAGGGCATCATGCTAAGTGAAATAAGTTACACACAGAAAACAAGTACAATATGACTCGTAATAGATACAATGAAATAGAAAATCACAATTAAAGAGATAGAAGACTAGTGGTTGCCAGGGGAAGTTGCTAAGAACTTATTTTAATGGGCACAAAATTCCAAAATGAAAGACTGTAGAGAAAGATGACTAGCATACAACTACAAATGGCTGACAGCAAATTTCATGTTTTACATATTTCAACATACACACACACATACACACACACACACACACACACATACACACATACACACACAAATAAAAACAAAAGAACATCAAGTAAGACTTAATCTTAGAAGCCAAACTCCAATGATTTAATTTACAGAGTAAAAGATTAAGTTTTGTGGCTGTTCACACAACTAGTCTGGCAGCAATTCAAGTCTTCCAAATCCTACTTTTTAATTTACCACTTGTACTGATCTACTTGAACACAGGAAGGAATAAACAAATATATCCAAATAATGTTTTTTTATATTACTCAGACAGTCTACAATCTACTTTATCCTAGAATGTTTTAAAAGAACATTAAGGGGGCTGGGGATTTAGCTCAGTGGTAGAGCGCTTACCTAGGAAGCGCAAGGCCCTGGGTTCGATCCCCAGCTCCGAAAAAAAGAACCAAAAAAAAAAAAAAAAAAAAAAAAAGAACATTAAGTCTTGGACTCTTTCTTTTTTATTATTTTGGTCTTTTTCTTTACCAAATGTCAAATAACATTTATTAAGTTTTAAGGGAAAGATCTATGTAGACTGATGGCTCTTATATCCCGAAAAAGTTTCTCATACAATTTTGTCATACTTGAAATATTTTCTGTTGATTTGAAGATAATATGCTAGAAATAGTTAATCCTTGGTATGTAGATGAATTTTTATTAAGTGTACTATAACATGCCACTAGTAAAATAAAAATGTCAATAAGTATATTTTGACAATTCTACATATTAACGCTTAGCATTACTACAGAATAAAACATAGTTAATATAAAGATGGTCTAATCATTGTAGTTTATTGATCTACCATAAAATGAGTTGTTTCTTGTAAACAAATCACCATGCATTAGAAAATACATGTCTGTATTACTATTAGGTGAAATTCAGAAATTCAACACATGCTCAGACTTTCTGATAGTCCAGTGAAATGCTTACGGAAATGATGCTTAGTGACTCGGAGTCCTAGGGCACCCAGATACCATACCATAGAGTACAGGCAGAGGAGGATACCCAGAGACCCACCTGCTGGTGGCTCAACTGAAGTGGGAGCCACTAAGATGTGTAATTATGTGGTGGACAGATGGGAGAAAAAAAGAAGCAGAACAGTTTGAACATTATGAAGAGAGGTAGAACTGGAGACCTGAGGTAGAAATGAACAGCCTACTGTAAACTGCCACCCGAGGCCATGGTGAAATTGCAGTCCATACTGCTGCTGAGGGCCATATCTGGGACTGTGGCCATATAGCAGCAAGAGTCTGTGTCTATGACTGATTCATATTGCCACTAAAGAATATGTGAAGGTTCCTGGTCTGGGCTGCCGCCTGGGATGATGTTGATGTCCAAGAACTGTGTAGAGCTGACCCTGCCCTCTTGCAGGCTGCAGTACTTGGGAGAGCACTGCACCTTACCTGGGTAGCAGCACAGAAGAGCTGGCCCTGATGATGAAACTGCAGGTGAGTCAAGAGGTGTGAGAGGAGAGGTGGCCCAACCTCTTCCAAGTGTCAGCTCATGGGAAAGCAGCCACACCTTGATTTGGCACCACAGATCTGGCTCTGGCGGCATGGGTACAGGTGGGCTGGCCCTGAGAGCATGAGAACAGGACAGATGACTCTGCCCCTTGCCAGCTGTAGCACTGGGGCAGTGCTGGAGAGCTCACCCTGGTGTTGTGGAGGCAGGAGAGCAGGCAGGCCGACCAGCTCAGTTACCACACAGGCCAGAGATCCAGGGCTTTGAGTTAGTCTACCCCACCATCTACCTCAACTACAAACTGCTGGAACACACAAGAGGACTAAGATGCAGGATCTCCATGACACAGGGCAACAACAGGACGTCTGTTGAGAGGAGTCCTGGTGAGGATCCAGTATTGATGGTGTAGTAGAAGCCAGAGGCCTTGAAACAGACCCAGACTCGCTGAAATGAACACTTGCAAGTAAAGATGTGTGGACAAAGGGTATATACCGCAGGACACACTGTGATACACTACAGCTTCCACAGTGAGATTTTTTAATGCCTTTTTTTTTTAGGGGAGAAGTTGCAAGGGTGAAGGCGGGAAATGAAGGGATGTGGAGATGAGTGGGGTTGGGATACATGATGTGAAACTCATAAAGAATCAACACAAAATAATAACGAATGCTTTAAATTTCTAGCTTTCCTTCTCTAAAAGTTTTAAATTTGTTTTTTGAGAACAAAGTAAACACAAATATAACATCCAAACCTATTTTAAACCAAATATTCTCTCAGGCTAGGTGTTACATATATGTTTCAAATCCAATGGTTTTTGTTTTTTTTTTAAACACACTGAAAATTACAGAAAGTTTATTTTTAATAAGCTACCCAGAATGAGTTCCCTCCAAACCATTACTTTTCCCCTTCAGATTTTGGTGTCTAAAACAGGTGTTTCTTTAGTAGAAGTTGGAAATGCACTATAATTTCTCCACAGATTGTTATACTTTTGTTCTTTAGCCTTTCAGAGATCATTGAGAAGCACAGCATACATCTTACCCGACTCCAACTGTAATTTCTTCTAATGTTTCTAAACATTCACAATTTTAGGAATTCCATTAAATTAGATCTAGTACCCAAGAACATAAAAATCTGTGTGCTGATGTCCCTTTTATAAACTAGCACACTACCTTCATGAACCTCAATAACTCTTCCCCTATAAATCAGCCCAGATCACTCACACACCAACTGTTAAGAGTATAAATGCTGGGGCTGGGGATTTGGCTCAGTGGTAGAGCACTTGCCTAGCAAGCGCAAGGCCCTGGGTTCGGTCCCCAGCTCCGAAAAATAGAACCAAAAAAAAAAAAAAAAGAGTATAAATGCTTTGTCTGTAGTTGTTATACTGTTTTATTTAGGGAATTACCACAAAGAAATAAAGTTTATATAGTTTTTCTTGTAAACATCTTGCATCTGTGTTGGTCAAATCCACCAATATGGAACTTGCTGAGATGGAAGGCTGACCACATTAGATGTTAAATTCACACTTTAGAGGGAAATGTAATTCCTATTTTAACTGCTAGATGATTTTGTTATGTAGCCCAGGCTAGCCTTGAACTTTTAATCTTTCTGCCTTAGCCTCTCAAGTAACCTACAGTGCACTACCACAGCTGGCTCACTAATGTTCTTTTATATTAGGATATTTTCACTTAAAACTTCATGTACTGTAAATTACTTACTCAGGGCGGCTATTAATAACAATCATCATTCTCTCACTCTCATCATCCTCTCATCAGTCTTATTAGTTCTGTTTAACCTTACTAGGGAAGCAAATATAGTTGGTATGAATCTCTTTTTAGCACAGGAACAAAACCACCATTATGTAAGCTTTTAGTATTGAAAACATAGAGCACTACTTAGAAATAAATAAGCACTTAGCACACACTACCGGCAGCATTACGTCTGTGTTTAATACACCAATTATCTCAGAAAACTAGTATTGCTTTTTATTTTTAATTTATTTATTGTTTGTATGCTTTTTTGAGACAAGATTTCTCTGTGTAGACCTGACTGGCCTGGAACTCACTCTGTAAACCAGGCTGGACTCACACTCAAGAGATTTGCCTGCCTCTGCCTCTACCACATCTAGCTAGAAAACTAGGACTTCTAAGGCTTTCATTTCAAGATTTTAGGATTGGCACAGGTACTTAGACAATGTATATTTAAATTTAAAGTAATAAACACAGCACTGAAATGCTAAGGTAGCCACAGACAAAGACTACTGAGTGGATATGGCTATATTCCAATAAAACATTATTTACTAAAACAAGTGGCCAGGCTGTAGGACAACTTGATGACTTTTGCCCCAGGTAAACATTTCTTTGTAATATATTACACCTTTGGTAATCATACCATCCTGCTTCCGTTATATCTGGTATTTGTTACAAGGAACACTAGTCATTTAAATGGTGAAGGACCCCCACATCCCACTTTCTGTTGATAGGATCTCATGTATTCTAGCGGGGCTTCCAACATGCTAAGTAACTGAGAATGACCTTGAACTTCTAACCCTCCTGCTGCCTCTGTCGCCAAAGTGAGATTATTACAGGTGCCCCCAGCACACCTGGTTTAAGTGGTATGAGGGATAGAATTCAGGCTTTTGTGTGTGGCAAGCAAACATAAAATGCTTTAAGAACCCATAAAAATGTTTTTAGGTACAAATATCTAGAGACTCAGAAATAAAAATGTTTTAATAAAATATGTTTGAAAACATGTCAGGGTACAATTACATTTTATTAAATAATCTTACCTTAATCAAATGAAAGAATCAAAATCTTAGTACATTTCTGGCTTCAATTCAAAAAATATTTGAATCTTTGAAACTTCAGTTTCTTGTTAAATTCCTAGAACAAAACAAAAAACCTTTAAGCAAGGTTCTAGTTGCAGATAAAATATAGCAAATACAACATCCCAACTGTCCCACCAACTGAACGAAGCTCTAAGACCTGGGTAAAATGCCTACAATAGAATACACGGAAACCCTAAAGAGTAATGGCAATAGGCAGATCCTATAAGAGGATCAGAATGCAAAGCACTATTTCAGAATGGCCGCTATTGGGTTCTCTCCTAGTATCATCCAGCCTGGAGTGTATATAGAGCCCAAACGAACAGTTTCATGTTCCAGCTGTGACTGAACAGGTAAATCTTTTCACAAGAAAGTATAGGAATATCACACACACACCCCTCCTCCATCTTTGGCCCTGCAATCTGTGGGAGCAATAGCAATAAAGATTATGAATCTAAAGCTCAGGGGGCAAGGGAACCTTGCTCACTGGTGTAAGAGGACATGGGAATCCTTAGTGTGTATGGGTCCTGTCCCCATCCCCTTCTATATCCTCCTACTGCTTAGTCCTAAAGATGAGCATAGCTTCAGGGAGCGTACCTTAACAAATAAAGCTTCCAGTTTCTGATCAGAGATTGAAAAAGGAGAGCCCAGAGACTGCTAAACAAGGAGACCAACATTGTAGCAAAATACCATCCTATAGGTACACCATGAAATATGATAGGATCACAGACTGACAGCCTGCCCAGTGTTGAACACATTCCAGGGGCTGTATTCAGTACACCTAGATCACTGAACATCACAGCCTTGTTTATATCCACTCGGGCTACTAAGTAGGCCAAAAGTAGGAGAAATCCTCTAATAAAAGCCTGTTTCACAATGAAGTGTTAAGTATCTTGTGTAATTTACTGAACAGTATAGTGAAAGTGAAAACTTAGAAAATGGGCATGCTTTGCTTTATACTGTGACAAAGTTGAGAAGACTTCAAGTCTAACCACCATAAATGGAGGGCTATTTGGATTGAATGATAAATCAACATATTAACTGTACATACTGTACATAAACGACCAAGGGAGAAAACTTCCTTAAATACATCCATTTGCTTTCCCATGACATGAAACTTCATTGTCCTGGCCCAAGTATGGGCTGAATTCAGTAACTCATTTCCAAAGGTTAGAATACAGAAAGGCAAAACTACTTTGTTATGGAAAATTGAGCAAACACTATCTTCTCTAAGTAGTGTTGCCTTCATGTACTACTTACTCCCAGAAAAAAGTGTGAAAGGACATTTTTGGTTCTGTGTTGCTATTTTCTAAATCCCACATTTTGATCATGAGGGAAAGTGCTAGACAAAGCACATGAGATACATTCTATAGACACTTGGCCAGCACTCAGACTAATTAAGGTCATGTGAGCAAAGACAGACAGGAAACTGTCACAGACTATAGGAGACACTCCACAAAAGTTCTGTGGAATCTTGAACTAGAAGGGAATTAGTGAGAAATGAGTCTGAAACCCAAAGTTGTTGTCAACTTGACTACTTCTAGAATTAACTGAAGTCCAAGCAGCGGAGCACCCCTGTGAGGGATTGTTTTCTAGATTGGATCATTTGAGGTGCAGAAGATCCACCCTAGATCTGAGCCATACTTTCTAGATGGCAGCCTAGAGAAAAGACACAGAAGAAGCAAGCTTTTGCTTTTTGCCTGCTTGTTCTCATTCTAGCTGGCAAATTCATTTCTTAACTGGTATTAGAACTACTTCTTTGGGATTCCAATGTATGCTGAAGGTCACCTGAGACATTCAGCCTCCCGTCGAATATTCCATTCTTGGACTTTCTATCAGGAAGCAACCATTGTTGCACTATCGGAACCACAAGTAACTCTACTAAACTCTGTGTGTGTGTGTGTGTGTGTGTGTGTGTGTGTGTGTTCATTCTATCAGCTGTTTCTCTATAGAACCCTGACTAATTTAACAGATATTAAAGCAACAATGTCAATTTTATGCAACTAAAAAAACTTAGCTGGCATAGTGGTATACACCTGTAATTCCAGTTACTTGTGAGGCTGAAGTAGGAAAATCACAACTTATAGGCCAGACAGGACTATATAGTGAAATCCCAGCTCAAACACAAAACAACCCCGATAGAATAAGTCTAAAAAGCTTTTTTAAAGAATACTGACTTACGGGACAAGGAAGCATTCAATTTGTAAAGTGCTTCTATGCAGACATGAGGACCAGAATTTAGATTCCTAGCATCCAAATAAAAAAGCTGGTGTTTGGGGGGAGGGGCATGTAGAGATAGGAAGGCCCTTAGGACATCCTGGCCAGCCAGTCTATCCGAAATAGTAAGATTTGGGGGCAGAGAGAGATTTGTCTCAAAAAGGAAGATAGAGCAATGGAGAAAGACACCCAATACAGATCACTGGCCTCGCGCATGTGCTCTGG
Organism: Rattus norvegicus; assembly: GCF_021556685.1. Taxonomy (NCBI): domain Eukaryota; kingdom Metazoa; phylum Chordata; class Mammalia; order Rodentia; family Muridae; genus Rattus; species Rattus norvegicus. The sequence goes on from NC_141541.1 coordinate 70,294,448, forward strand.
CAAATGCATACACACTCCCACTCCCATCCCCCACATACACTCCCAACCTATACTAGGTAGAAAAGAGGAGGGGGTAATTACATAGAAAACATTCTGAAAATAAAAAACAATACTTCATTTGCTTTTTTATTATGGGGGAAAATAAGAGTTTATTATCAGGGAAAGCAAGGTATTTTAATAAATAGGGTGAGGAAAAGCAAAGTGGGAAAGAGATTTCACAAGTAATTACGTTGTTTATCTTACCACCTCTATGGAAGCAGAACTATATATAAGCTTCCAATAAATGATTATTACACTACTCATATATGGTCATAGAACAACAGTACAATAATGAAATAAAATTAAATATACTGTCCCATGTCTCAAACACTTTTTTCATGTCATTTAATCTATTGATTATTCTTTATCCTACTTATTTTAAAAAGTAATATTCAGCCAACTACTTCTATGTACGGTAAACTCAGTCCTCGCCTGTGCTGCTAACATCAGCAACAATTTCACAGTCATTCTTTTCTCATCTGCATTTGTACTAACTTCAAATAGAAGGCAAGGGTCTGTAAGGAACAGCTCTCACCAAAGGACTTCTGTTCTTAGATTACATTCAATTAAAAATGAAACGGTATGCTTCAATAATTTAGGTTTGCTCCACAAATACATGGCGAGGAAAATTATTTACATTGGTTACCAAATTCTTTTTAACCAAAGTATGTGGTATTTGTAAAAATTCAACAAGGTCAGTTTAGCGTTATCATTTATTCATACAGTTCCTACTAGAAAGCCATGTGTGTAGTATTGTTTCACATAATCTCACTAGATGTTCAATTTACTTTCCCCCCCCCATCTTTATTAAATTGGGTATTTCTTATTTACATTTCAATTGTTATTCCCTTTCCCCGGTTTCCAGGCAAACATCCCTCTAACCTCTCCTCTTCCCCTGCTATATGGGTGTTCCCCTCCCCATCTCCCCCCCAATACCGCCCTCCCCTCAGGCAGGACCAAGGGCTTCCCCTTCCATTGGTGCCCTTACTAGGCTATTCATTGCTACCTATGCAGTTGGAGCCCAGGGTCAGTCCATGTATATCAATTTACTTTTTAAAAGGCTGTTTCATAACCAAATCAGACTCTCCAAAATGCAAGACACTTGCCAACAGCGTCTATCAGGGTTGGTACATCTTAGCTGTCAGTCTCTCTGTGGCACTGAAAACATTTAAGCAGCTCCTATATTTTAATATTCAGAATCACAGAGATTTCACTCCCTTCTCCAAAGAATCAAGAAAAAATCAATCATTATTTCTTCTTTCTTGCCTTTTCTTTGCTGTGTAGGACCTATGACAACAAACTTCTCTTTGTCTTTAGTGCTTACAGTAAGGCCAGCCATTTGAATACTTAAATTTAGTCAATTAACAAACATTTAATAAGAGAAATTAAACAAGACAAAATCCTGTGATCATGGAAATTACTGAGTAAATACAGTTGGCCTTTAGAAGATGTAAGAGGCAATGGGAAAGAAGGTCAACACACAGCTGCTCAGAGTGGGCTCTGACCTCATCTGTGGTTGCATAACTCAAGTCGAGGTCACAAAAACTTTGGCAACAGTAAAAGGATCTGCATGTGCAACAACCAAGGCTTGATTCAAAACCCAACAAGCAATGAGCCCAGAGCGTTTCCGGCAGTGTTCTTGGACTCCCCTACAGCCATGGTTCCGAAAACAACTCACATTATGCACACATGCTTTGATGTCATGCAATGCCAATACGCTCATATTCTAAACTACACTATGAACTGCAGCACTTTAAATATACATAAAAACTGTTCTGCTCTTACAGAAACACAAGGGTTTAATCGTGGACCTCAAAGAATTTTAATATTTTCCTATTATCTATCAGCATGGAAGCATCAATTAGTATATCTTTGTGTTACATTGGGCCACAGTTTTTTATTTAAACAATTTAAACAACCTGTTATTTGAACTTACTATCTAGAGTTTCTTTTAAAAAAATGTTAAATATATTTTGGAATGGTAGTATGCAAAATTTCCAACAACTTCTGAAATGACCCTAAACCTACTTCTGTCATTTTGTACCAGGTATTTATGTGATGTTTTCTCACCATTGACAATTATAAAATCAAAATACTGATCAACTCTGAATACAGGTAAAATGCTCTATGCCCTGGAGTGTCAAATATTTATACAAGATTTAATTTTTATAAGAAAAAAGATACATATCTCATTAATATGCAACTTTGCTTTCATCTTTAATGAATGGCAAAATTATATGTAAACCAAGGAATTGTTTTAAAATAAATCTATGGTTATCATTAAATGTCTAAAATGTACACATTTTAAATGTGTCTCATGATTTTATTTATTTTTATTTTTATTTATTTATTTATTTTTTGCCAAAAAGGGGTTATAAGTGGAAAAAGTTTAAGCAGCTCTGATGGACAAAAAGCTAAGGTTACCAGATAACTGCTTTGTACTGGAAGAATCTTTAAAAAAATAAATCCAAACTGGGGAGACTAAATGGTAGCACCCAAAAATAGCAGACCTCTGTCATTATCAGTTACCACAAGAGTCTACTTTTCTTCAAGTTCCATGTAATTAGAATTTTTATACATGAATTAAATCCAACAGGACACTATAGTTTCTTAGCCACTGAGGTACTAAAAAGAAGTTCCTACTTCACAAGTACCCTTTAAAGAATATAGCATATTAAACCACCTGTCTCTATCAAGGTGAAGACAGAAATTGCCTTCCTTTACTTGTTACGACCTTAACAGTATCACAGCAGAGGCTGATCTGCATGAAAGGTAATCCAATGAGTTTTCCATTCACTGTTCCTCAAGTCCTTCTTTCAGAAATGAAGCTTTGTATCTACTTATGAGAAACACAAATGGTCAGACTGCCGAGAATTTATCCACAGGGGATTTATCCACTTGCTTTAACTTGAGTTCAGTTCCCAGAAAACATGTTTTTAAAAAAAAATGGGTCATGCAGGCATGTTTGTAATTTCTGTCTTAGGGAGGCAGACAGGTGGATCTCTGAGGCTCAGTGGCTAGCTAGACTTGTGTACTTGTAGAGTTTCAGGCTAGTTAGTGAGAGACTGTCTCAAAAAACAAAGTGGATGGTTCCTAGGTATTGATACAAGAGGTTGACCTCTGGACTCCACATGCATATGCACATGCAACTCAGTGTGTGTGTGCGTGTGTGTGTGTGTGTGTGTGTGTGTGTGTGTGTGTGTGTGTGTGTGCGTGTGCGTGCACTAGCTTTTGTAGCATGCATGCTCAGGTGTGAGTTAACTCTATGTAGATCAGGCTAACTTTAATCTCAAAGGCCTGCCTATCTCTACTTACCAAATTCTGGTATTAGGGGTGTGTGTCACCACAGGCAATTCTGCTATTCTTAACTCTCTGACTTCATACTCCCACATCTAACCTTTAGGAAGGAAAAAAGCTAAACCAAAATCAACTTCATCTTTAAAAGAACAAAATTCGGGAGCTACCTGGAACCACAGAACTCTGGAGGTTGAGGCAACCTAGGCCACAGTGAAATCCAGTGTCAAAGGGGAAAGAGTAAAGGAAAGAAGGAGTGGGAAGAGGTGTGGAGAGAGCTGATGAGAAGGGAAGGTATGCCACAAACCAATCAGAGGTTAGTATTTTATCTTGTCTATAGCATGCAGAGAACAGGAGAGTACCACAGAGAGGTTACACCAAATTGCAAACATTTTTTCCCTTGCCACAAAACCAAGAAATATACTATTAAAGAAAACTGTTACAGATTAGAACTGATTTACCTCCAAAGCTAGGGCTTTTTTTAAATTTTTTTTTTTTTTTCCGGAGCTGGGGACCAAACCCAGGGCCTTGCACATGCTAGGCAAGCACTCTACCACTGAGCTAAATCCCCAACCCCTTTTTTTTTTTTTTTAATTTTTTTTTTTTTAGGGCTTTTATTTCTAAATCTGGAACCAGCTCTTTGCCGATTTGTATTTACACACTTTCTCTAAAGTATTAACACAACCTCACAAACCGTCTGTTTAACAGTAATTAGAACTTATCTAGTTAACACAACAGCAAAGCCTGCCACAACACAGATGGCAGAAGACTTTGTCTTTTCCTCATCAGTGTCAAGAACTTCTATTTCATGATTAAGAAGTCTGTGCATGGGCTGGAGAGATGGCTCAGTGGTTAAGAGCACTGATTGCTCTTCAGAGGTCCAGAGTTCAAATCCCAGCAAACACATGGTGGCTCACAACCATCTGTAATGAGATCTGATGCCTTCTTCCAGTACGGCTAAAACAGCTATAGTGTATTCATATACACTAAATAAATAAATAAGTAAATCTTAAAAAAAAAAAAGGAAGTCTGCACGCGGTATTTACAAACTGCAAAAACTAGTGACAGTATTACTTTATTGAGAAAGTCAACACAGCAAAATTCTTGATTATTTCTTAACACAAAGATTTTTCTCTTACTACCCTGGCCAAACCTAGCCAAATACAAGATTAACAAGTCAGAATGAACAAAGTCTGCACTGTTGATTTGTCTCAGATCATTAAAGTACACCAATTCCCTGAAAAGCATAAGTCCCCAAATTCTGCTGCAAAGTGGAAATGTCTCAGCAGCATTCAAAAATCTCAGTGTGCAAATTACACTCTAAACTCTGGTGGGTACGAGACAGGGAGGGTTCTTAAAATGCTAAGCAGTTACATAAGGCTCATTCCTAGCAACTTATAATATCAGGATATTATAACTTATAATGGCATTGGGCACTGGCTCTGTCATAAGCAAACCTGAGTACATCTCTCTGTGACTATTTCCTCATCTGGAAAGTTATTTGTAATATTTAAAATGCTGTGAGTCTAGGGTGATTTTTTTTAGTTCTCCTACAAAGATTGAACTGACTTCAACATATAAACTATGCCAAAGGGGTAGGCAACAATAACAAAGAAACATTTGGAATCCATGGTCTGTTAAATGCTTAGTTTTACAAGAAAAGATTATTTTACAGTATATATCAAGTTCAGCTATACTTCAACTGCATAGATTTTTATATATCCACCTCCTTCCAAGTCATAAAATAGTATCTATGTTGGAAATGTATGAAAACTTGAATTATCTTAAAATAAAGCAATCTTTCGAATTTCTATAAAAGTATCTGCATATTTTCTGATTTTAATAGCTTTCCTACTTTTGTTGAGTTCTTACGAATAAAATTTTAGTTTCTTTTCTTGGTGGTAGTGGTCTGATTGCTTTTACACTGGGTCTTGCTATGTATCTCAGGCTGGACTCCAACTTGGCCCCCTCCTGACTCAGCTTCCACAACGCTAGGCACATATCACTGGATATAGCATGACTTTAACACTGTTAAATCTTTTCATAAAAGGAATCACTAGAAAAAAACAGGACCACGGGTACAAAGCATGTTATCTAATAGTCCTAAACCAAATTCTTACCTTCACCCAGTTCTCTCACAAATGAGTGTTACCAGTTATGAATATGCTAGATAAAAAGGCTAACTCATGCAAGCAGATGAGCATCTTACAGTAGCAGTATCTGAAGATTGAGTAGCAAACTTCAAAGATGTACTTTATGATTGACCCAGTATTTACACATTTATGTAATCTCTTCTTCCTCTAAGAGTAGGATGGACTTAGTAATCTATTAACAACAACAACAAATTAAATATGGCAGAAATGATAGGATGACTGCCACTATGTGACAAGGTTATTAAGACTGATGTTCCTGCTACCATGCTCTATGCTGGGATTCTTTCTTGCCTTCTTGCTTGCTCTGACAAAGTCAGCTCTCAAACTGTGAAATGTTTTACAGGTACATACGGTAAAGAACAGAGGTCTCTGGCCACAGGCAGAAAGGAATCCTGCCAACCACAATATGAACAAGCTAGGAAGTAGATCCTTCTACAGTAAAATTTCCCTTAAATTTTTTTTTTAAACACTACTGGAAATCAACTCAGGGTCCTGCCCATAGTAGGTAGGTAATGTATCATCTAGCTACATCCTCAGCCTTTCCCACTTTCTCTTGAAATCACACTGATCAGACTTTTTCCAAACTTGCCTAACTTTTCCATGTTACTGATTAAAATGCCCTGGAGTTCAGTTCTTGGACCTCTCCTCTTTCACCTATGCTTACTCCCCACATGGTCTCCTCCAGATTTTAGACACAACATCTACAAACTTACATATCCCAAATTATTTATAATTTGGTCTTCTCACCACAACTGCTCTCTAATATATATATACAAGTACCTTCTGAGCATATTTTACTTGCACATCTAATATGCACTGAAGTTAAAAATTAAAGCCTTGACCAGCTTCAGCACAATCCCACTACATACAGCCTTCCTCCACCACCAGTCTTCCTCCTTTTAGTAAGTGGTAACACCAAGTTTCTAGTTGCACAGGCATCCCATCTCTTTTATCCTTTAGTTACTGGTTTTACTTAAAAAATAAAGCCCAACCTCTTAAAAACTGTTCCACTTCTACGAGGCTCACAGGATTATTGCAATGGTCTCCTAAACTTTCTGCCTTGAACTCTCAAATCTCTCTTGCCATTAAGAATAATAAGGCCATATGGCTCCTCTGTTCAAAACTCTCCAATTGCATCATTCCAGGTCAAACGGCAAAGTTCCAACAAGTTACTTCACTTCTCTGACCTCTACAGCTCTCCTCTAGCCTGATTCTAATTCAGTTTATTGTCCTTTTCCTTCCTTAGACACTCCAGGCATACCTTCTACAGACATTATTGCTATATCTGGCAATCCCAGTGTTCTTCCCTGAATTACTCATGCAGATTATTCCTTTGAGGCTTCACTAGATGGCTACTTTCTCAAGCCTGCCTACCTTCAACCTCCATGTCTCTCAGCCCTCTCCACATTCCCTTTCTCACCCTTTTCTCTGTAGTATTTATTGCGGATACACTGTATTTTATCTTTTATTTTCTAATTCCATCCTTTAGAATGTAAGCGTAACCATAAGAGGCATGCATTTAAGAATGATTATAGCAACCAATGGGATTCTTTCACTGATCTATGCCAATACAACAGAATACTATGAATAATTTTGAAGGTACCAAAATATTACATTCATACTTCAATCATTGCTTTACATTTTGACAAGCTTAACTCCCTAATTATACTCATACTAGAATTATATTAAGTCAGTTTGCATTCCTCTGAATACATACATACTAATTAGAAGAGGATTCAGTTTCAGAATCAGACAATAAGCAACCAGATTGTTTTAATTTTTCAGGGCCAGAAAGATAGTTTGGTAGTAAGCAGTCATGAGAACCTGAATCTGGATCCTTAGCATTCAGACAAAAAGCCAGGTATACTGTCCTGACTAACACCAGCATTGAAGAACAGAAAGACAGATCCCAAAAGCTCTCTGATCAGCCCCCCTACCCTAAACTGTGAGCCTCTGGTTTGGAAACAGATTGAGAGCCATACATGAAGACACTCCATGTGTTGCTCTGGCATTAGCATGCATGTATATAGGAACATGTACCCACACACTCATACATACATATTACATACATATAGAAAACAATAATAATTTTTCTATTGATAATCCAAGGTAGAAATTTCACATGTAATGTCACAGAATTCAACATTTAAAAGATATTAAAAACTAGGAATTAAAAAGATAAAAGTTTCAAATAATTTAAAAAAGAATGTTAAAAATTATTTAATTCTTTCATATTGGTATATCTGCCAAAAACACCATATATTTACATCCATTTTCCAACCTAGACATTATTTTCAGTTTTTTCAAAACTATCAGCAATAAAAGGAATATTTAGATGAGAAGCTAAATCCACAGTTTAAAAGCAAGACTTGATTGAGCTAATTTTATAAATGGTTTTTACACTTGTGTTATATAATTACACATTTCCAAAAACACTTTCATACCTCCACTGTGATCTTCATACTAACATATAGGGTAGACAGTATCTATCTCCCCATACCTTCCAGATATACATGATATTTTTCAGATGGAAAAATGTATCTTAGGTTTAACTAGTTTGCTTAAGGTTACAAAGTTATACAGTGAAGCTGAACTATAATTGACTGGATTTTTTGTTTGCTTGTTTGTTTGTTTTAAGTCCATTGTTTTCTACTACAATACATCCCACTACTCAGTGACTAAGGGTACTGTTACACAGGCCCAAAAAGACTTATTTGATTTTAGCAGCTTCCTGAGTGAAGTGGAAATTTTCATATTCCTATTTATTATAAAAATACTTTGTAGATGGTATAAGTGTATTTAATGTTCTTATTTTAAAAAATTAAAAAGTTCAGGAAGTCAGTATTAAAAACTGAGTACCCAACGTATAAACACAAGACTACTTTTGGCAGAGACCAACTGCCAGAGCAAGTACTTGAGGAAGGTATCTGACAGAAGCCACTCTGGCTCAGATCATTTTATTACTGTTAGAGCCTCCATCTCCACCTGAATATATCATCAATCCTGGTTGAAAATAAGAATAATAAATTATTTTGCCCTTCTCCCCAAAGACTTCAGCTCAAGGTTCAGAAAAACAAATGGTTCCAGGACTCCTTTCATTTGACTTACTTTCTGTTCCCTTTAATATTCTGAGGAAGAGATTCCTTGAGCCCTCCAATTTCATGAATACCCCACAGCAAACGAAAAGTAGAAAAAGAATCAAACAAGCCAAAAACAAAACAAAACAAAACAAAAAACCAACCAACCAACCAACCCACCCAAATCAACCCAAACTAAACTAAAAATCATGTAAGACTGAAAGCATGATTCTTCACATCTTTAGAGCCTAGTGTACCTTATCCCATGCTAAAACCCACTTCTTAGTAGAAATCCGGATTTATTTCTGAATCCTAGTCAGTTTCCAACTAATCTTAGCCATTAATTTGGGGTGCTCAAAATACAACATGGCTGCAAATCTGCTGGACAATAAGCTCATATGAAATTCCTGGAATACAGCACATATGTCAAGAGCTATTCAGTTCTACAACCAGGCAAGACTGAACTAAAAACAGGTAAGGTTTCTTAACACATGGCTTTGACTTTGTTGCAAAGCACATGCTTCTACTTTTTTTTTTCCATTTCTCTGCCAATACTAAGAGACTGAGATACAATACCAGATTTTATTACAGCTCCTTCAAGAAACCATGGTTTAGCAAAGGCATGGTGGTATACGCCTGTAGTCTCAGTTCTTGGGAAGCTGACGGAAAAGGATTGCATGTTCAAGATAAACTTGGGATATACAATGAACTCCAGGCAATCCTGGGCTACACAGTGAGACTCTGTAGAAAGGAAGGAGAGAAAGTAGGAGAGAGAAAAATATCAGTAATCCTAAAACCATGGAATAAAACTGTTCCAAGGGGTGGGGGACAAAAAAAACCTGAAAGAGAGAGTGTGACAGTTCTCCACAAATGAAGAGACTCAATGACAGGGTACAAGAAGCAGTATTAACAATTTAACATATGTACAATGGACACTTAAAAACAAAAACAAGGCAATATTAGAAAAAATGGTAGAGAAAAATCCCTACTTTCGAAGCTACACACTGTTCTAAGATCAAGGAAGAATAAACAAGGACAAATATTCACACAAAAGGCCTATCACAACTGTAAAAAGGGGCCAAATTAGTGCATTCCAGTGCTAAAAGTTGCATTACAGATAGTAAAACAAGAGAATTACCATAGGTTTCTTCTCGGAGAGACAGAAAGAAAGTAAGATTATTACTCCATGAATTTCATGTTTACTTAATTTCTAAATTTCAATATTTTCTTTCACAAAATGGGAATACTAAAACCTCTTATCAGGTTGAAGGGAAAATTAAATTATATAAATGTTAAATTCTTTGTATGCTTGTAAATGGTGGCAAAGCCAACACGTTAGCTCCTCTCTTTCATCAATACCTATATATTAATACAGAACCTCCTATGCAAAAGAAAAGCATAAACTGAAAATTGGTCTTTTTGAAATTTTGGAATTTATTTTGCCAGGTAACACTGACTAGTAAAAACAAAAGGTCAATACTGTCAATTCAAGAAGCATATGTGCCTTGGTTCCCTAATAGCAGTTAAGATACTAAAACTGTATTTGATATTCTACAATTAATATATTTAGAATCAACATGAACATTAACCTAAGACATGAATAAATTAAGTAATTTTTAAAGTCCATTTTCTTCATGTTATCTTATTTCCACCTTCAAACACAATGCTTTACATTTCAGAGTTTCAGAAGCAAAATGTGTTATCTTTTTAGTACTAACAAAAAAATTGCTGTTTTTCAGTGTGATTCCCTCAAATTAACAAAGCTCTGAGAAAGAAAAGAACACAGCACATAACAGACAACAGTCAATTGCTGAGATAAATAAAGGTAGCCATCTAAGACACACAAAGCAATGCAGCTCACAATCTATTCCACTGTTGACTTTTTTAAAGCTTTAAATTTTATCAATTTTTCCTGAATTTATTTATTTATTCACTTTACATCCCAATTGCAGCCCCCTCCCAGACCCACCCTCATACCGCTCTCCCCCACTTCCCTCTTTCCCTTCTCCTCTGAGAAGAGAAGCCACCCCTAATGGGTACCAAGCCACCCTGACACACCAAGATGCAGCAGGACTAGGCATATCATCTCCCACTGAGAGCAGACGAGGCAGTCCAGTCTAGCTAGGGGAAAGGGATCCAAAGGAAAGGCAACAGAGTCAGAGTCAGCTCCTGCTCAACTCGTTAGAAGACCCACATGAAGATCATGCTACATATCTGTTACATATGTGTAGGGGGTTTAGGTCCAGCCTCTGCATGCTCTTTGATTGGTGGTTCAACCTCTGTGAGCTCCCATGGGCCCAGGTTATTTGACTCTGTAGATTTTCTTGTGATGTCCTTGACCCCTCCAGCTCCCTCAATCCTTCCTCCCACTCTTCCACAAGACTCCCAGAACTCTGCCTAATGTTTGGCTATGGGTCTCTGCATCTGTTTCCATCAGCTGCTGGATGAGGCCTCTCACAGGACATTTATAGTAGGCTCTACCATGGGATGGGTCTCAAGTTGGGTCAGCCATTGGATGGCTGTCCCCTCAAACATCTTTATCCCTGCACATCTTGTATGCAGGACAAATTTTGGGTAGAAAAGTTTTTGGGTGTGTTGGTATCCCCTTCCCTCCACTGGAAAGGAAATTAAAAAAAATTTTTTTTTAAATCTTTTAAAAATGTCAGGAGAATGAAAATACACACACACACACAGAGAGAGAGAGAGAGAGAGAGAGAGAGAGAGAGAGGGGAGGGAGAGAGAGAGAGAGAGAGAGAGAGAGAGAGTGAGTTGGTTTGTTTTTTGTCTTTTGAGACAGGGTTTCTGTGTGGCCCTTGCTGTCCTGGAACTCATTCTGTAGTTGAATTCAGATATCCACCTGCCTCTGCCTCTCAAGTGCTAGGATTAAAGGTGTGCACCACCATGCTTGGCTAGGGCAATTATTTTAAAGTAAAAATTTTCTTAAATGTTTAGTATACACACTAATTTTTTTTTCTTTTTTTTCGGTCCCCAGCTCCGAACCCAGGGCCTTGCGCTTCCTAGGCAAGCGCTCTACCACTGAGCTAAATCCCCAACCCTAGTATACACACTAATTAAAATCAAGTATTCAAGTAGCTAATCTATGATACATCTGCCTTTATGAATTTGAAGGCAGTTCACATTCTGTTTTTATTATCTCTTTAGTATTATAGTGTATCTTAGACATTCAGAAACAAAGAATAATTGTTTTTTAGAAACAATTATCACTCAGGTTATTAAGGTTTCTTTATAACAACTTTCATTCTTTTGTTAGTATAAAAAACAATTTTTAACTACACATTACTCTATATTTTACTCTATATTTCATATCAGCTTATTTAATTCAATAAGAACACTTGGTAAGATTTAGCATTCTCCATCTCATGAAGGATGGGGAAAGGAGGTCCAGGAGATGAAGTGGTTTGCCTATGATCACATATTACTGGAAGGCAGAGGAGCTAGAATTAGAACCTCAATCATAACACAGCTTGCTTTTTATTTTGGCTCAGTGCTGGTAACTTTTAACAAAGATGGAAAAAGAGATAGAAATCAAATCACTAAAGCTTCCATTGAAATGGTAGCTAAGTCAACTACCTGGTGGTGAAGGGTTAAGGATGTTGGTTACAAGAAGCTATGTGTTCAAATTTGCAATCTATCTCTTACCTTCTCATTGTGTCAGCATTCTCTGTTCAGAAAGGAATGTTTGATAAGTGTTGTATTGTTTTACATGATAGAAACCCATGACCATGGCAACTAAAGCAAGAAAACAGATGCAAACATATTTTGGCTCATTATAGAAACATTAAAAAGCTTCAAGACACTAGAACACAACCAAGGCAGAAACTGTAATAGATATGTTACCAGGAATATTTACTCGACAACTGAGTGACAGCAATTTGGAGAACTGACTTTGGCTCAATAATGGGCCTATCTCACCGCCATAAATTGATTCTGAGATGAAAGAGAATCAGATCAGTAGGATACAAGATTTTCTGGTGGTTTCTGATTATGTCTATCCTTTTTTTTTTTTTTTTTTTTTTTTTTGAGGAAATCAGCCTGTTTCATCTTTTAGAACAGTAGTTCTCAACCTGTATGTTGTAACTCCTCTAGGGTTGCATATCAGATATTTATATTAAAAATTCACAACAGTAGCAAAATTGCAGTTATAAAGTAGCAACAAAGTAACTTTCTAGTTGGGGGTCACCTCTACATGAGGAACTGTATTAAACGGTTGCAACATTCAGAAGGTTGAAAACCATTGCTTTAGAACATAAGGTTCTTTCCTATGCAAAGTGGACTGGAACAACAGAAAAAATCTGAATCTTCTGAGTCTGCATTAATGCATTCACTGACTAACCTGGAGGCATACCTTGCCTCTACTTCCAGCTGTGCACAACTGGTTAGTTTCCTTATTGTGTAAGGCTACCTGAATTGGGTATCTTTTACATTTAATGTTTAAACAGTCATACCTGGAACAAATATTAGCTGACATATATAAAGGGCATCTGTGAAGCAAAATGTTCTCTCAAATGTAAAGAAAATAAAAATTCTATTAATAAAGACAGGGATTAAATTATAGAACAAACTCTGGAAAAGAAACGGAACGGCTCTCTGCTTATTGTTTACAACTGTTACTGTTCTCTGATTTAGACATTCCTAACAGACTTGAAAGGAGACAAGCTTGTGAGGGAGACCTGTCATTATTCTACGCTGAATGCCCAAAGCTACAATTGAATGGAGGAAATAACTGGGCAGCTACAACAAAAATCCTTATTAATGTTCACAATCAGTCCTGGGAAAATTAAATTATACTCTGCTAAGCTGGGATGGCAAGATTAACCCTCTGCTAATGTCTTGGGGATGGCATTGTTTTGTTTTGATATAGAAGTCTCACTATGTAGCTCTGTCCAGGAATTCACTGTGCAAACCAGGCTGGCCTCGAACTCACAAAAGATCCACCTGCCTCTGCTTCCTGAGTGCTAGGACTAAAGGAATGTGCTACACCAGCTTGCATTCATTTTTTTTAGGATAAAAGTCTAGATGGGTCAAACACAAAGAATGCTTCTAAATTGTATATAATTCTAAAAGACATCAAACAGGAAGGAAAAAGCCTTCAATTCCAAGTTGCATTAGTTTTGCTATCAACTTCAACTCTTCCTATTGTCTATGCCTCCATCCATATATGACATTTGTCTGTTACTTGATTCTCCCTTATTATTGCTTTCTTCTGTGCTATGTTTACTCTCCCAGCTCCTCTTACTACAGAGGTAGAACAAGTATCTTGTGTCCATTGAACACATTTTTGTCCCCTCCTCCCTGAAAACATTCAACTTGGATTCTACTGGCACAAGACTATTGTTGTTCCAATTACCTCTCAGATGCTCCACTTATTTCTTCAAGGCTACAGCTGCTTGCTCATTCTACCATTACCCTTGTTTCCTCCCCAAATCTTTGCTTTGGTATTCCTTAACAGTCTCTCTTCCCATGATCCTATTCTAATGTTATTTATCCACTAATACCCACACTCAAAGCTTAATCTGAGTTCATTTTAATTCCAATGTTATTTTAGCCACTTATGCCATGGTCAAAGCTTAAAATGTGTTAATTTTAATGAATGTAACTATATATACATTCAATATACATATATATTTTTTTAATGAATGTAAACACACACACAGGCGCACGCACACACACACACACAAGCACCATGCTTTATCAGTTCACTCCCTTTGCTTACTTACTCATCTTGGTTTACTGACACACTATGTAGTTCAAAATGAACTCAAATTTTCAGTTCTACCACATCCTCCCTGTAGGTTTGTGCCACCACACCTGCTTAGTCTACTGCCACTACTTCTCTCCTTCTCTTTTGTTGTCTTCTCAATCCCCATCTTATCTGAGTTTAAATTCTTATTCAACCATTTGTTACTTCCCTGTCTTGCACAAAACCTCAACAAGTTTTCCTCCTTTATACTTTATCAATCTTGGCTAAAACCGGTACCAACCCAATTCTCTGCCTATTCCATGTAGGTACTTACACAGTTCAATGTTGCTAGAGAGAGTCTTTGTTAGTAACTATTTTCTTTTTAAACTCAGGACCAGAAATCCCCAATGACTCTGTAATGATGCTTAATAAGTATATCTTTTTATTTACTGTCCCTCTCCTACACAACTACTTTATACTCTTTGTTCCTTAATCTCCCATTCCTTCCTCTTTCATGTGCTCACTCTTTAAAATGTACTTCCCACTTTAGTAAGAAATAAAGAAGCAATATAAACTTCTATAAGCTCACAGACACATCTAAGTACATCTGTGCCCAAATACTCTCAACTCTTTCATTACTGCATCAGCTGTTGAGTCAGAGATAGCCCAGTCTTCTAGTCACGTACTCCATTTTCATTCACCACCTATTCCTACCTCTTATCAAAATTTCCCTTACTAGGCCCCCACAAAAAAAAAATGTCAGTTTTCCATCTCACAACCAAATCTTTTCCAAACATCTCATTCTCTCTACTACCATTTCTTCAACATAATTTATCAGGGTGCTTTCTGCTTATTTCTAACTTCTCCCCCCCTTTCTCTTGATCCATTCCAATCAGATCTCCCACTAACCAGTGCCACATCATCAGAGTAGTTCTTATTAGAAGTCTAACTCCACATTGCCAAAATGATAATTACTAGTCCTCCTCTTTAACTGTCAACAGCATTCAACGAGGTTTTGTCCTCCCTCTTTGGAATACTTTTTTCTCTATCTGGTTTCCAGGACTCTATCCTGCTAGCTTTTTCTCTTCAACCAGATCCTCCTCAGTTTACTTTTCTGGCTTCTTACCACCCAACTTTTAAACTCTGCAGTGCCTAAGATCTCAGGCTTGGGACCTCAGCTCTCTACCCTTTTTTTGTGAAGCCATTTGATCTAATTTCTTTTAATTCCCAAACTTAAATCTCTAGTCCATCTCTTTTGTTTCAAGATACAGGAATCTGCAGTTTTCTTTTTTTCAATAAGACACCTAGTAGGTATTCCAAAATTACGTTGTCCAAAACTTTTCTTCTCCAAAATTTTTAATTTTACCTACCAAACTCTATCCTTCAGCTATTCCTATCAAGAATTCCATATTATACTTAACTTCTTGCTTTTCCTCATTCTCTGGGCCCTTCTTTTTGACTGTTAACAAATTCTGTCAATCTTATCAACTTATAGCTCTTTTTCCAGCAGATCTAGTTATGATTCCCAGCACCTACATGGCAGTTTACAACCATCTACAACTCTAATTTCAGGGGATCCAGTGTCCTTTTCTGGCCTCTATAGGTATCAGGCATGCACATGGTGCACAGACATACCTTCAGGCAAAACACCTATATACTTAAAATAATAATAATAATTTTAAAAAGAGTATATGTTTTTTAAGACTTGAGGTTAGGATGACAAATATGACTATTAAAGGCTGACCCAGAGATACTCTTTTGGGGGTGAGAGGACACTTGTGTATGTTGACTATGTTAACAATTGTAAAACTGGTATGATAAAATTTGGTCTTGAAGGTGAATAACATATAAACACACAGTGAATATATTTAAACACTGATGTAATGTGAGAAAAGTATGTACACTGCATCATGTATCATAGTTTTCATACTGTACTAGAATGATATAAAATATTATCATCTGTCTTAGTCAGGGTTTCTATTACTGTACAAACATCATGACCAAGAAACAAGTTGGGGAGGAAAGGGTTTATTCAGCTTACACTTCCAAGTTGTTCATCTCCAAAGGAAGTTAGAACTGGAACTCAAGCAGGTCAGCAAGCAGGAGCTGATGCAGAGGCCATGGGGGGATGTTTCTTATTGGCTTGCTCAGCTTGCTTTCTTACAGAACCCAAGACCACCAGCCCAGGGACAACACCACCCACAATGGGCTGGGTCCTCCCCCCTTGATCACTAGTTGAGAAAATGCCTTACAGCTGAGTCTCATGAAGGCATTTCCACAACTGAGGCTCCTTTTCTGTGATAACTCCAGTTTGTGTCAAGTTGATACAGAAAACTGGTCAGTACACCACCAGAAGAAAGGATAAGTGGGACTTCTCTGTATCAAGGTATCAACTTTCTAAGGATCTGTAAATGCTTCAAAAAAGGGCAAGATTTAAACAGAAACCCAGAGCCACTGTAGCAGTTTAAATATAAACACAAGCCAGTGCAGCATCCCAGACTTTTAATCTTCCAGTCCTTTTCTTCAGTCCCTCTAGAATTAGTCTCCTTTTTTACTCATATTCTTTAAGTCGTCAATGCACATTGAGTAATAAATGGATTTTACTGTGTACATGTTTACGTACACTCACATATACAATTAATTTTCTTATAATTATACTGGCATGTCCTAAACTTTTTTTTTTTTTTTTGGTTCTTTTTTTCGGAGCTGGGGACCGAACCCAGGGCCTTGTGCTTCCTAGGCAAGCGCTCTACCACTGAGCTAAATCCCCAACCCCATGTCCTAAACATTTATGCAGCTTTCCCCCCCCTCCCCACTCAGTAAGATGTTTGAAGATTAGAGCCAGGCATAGTGGTACATCAGGAGGTCAAAGTCATCACAGCTCAAGGTCAGTTTGGTCTACACAGTGAGTTCCAAACCAGTCGGGGGTACATGGGGGCATACTATCTCAAAAATAAAAAGATGTTTGAGGATGATCCCAGGCATTAATGCTCCTCATCTTCCTTTATATGGCTATATGACACCTCATTGTGTAGCTGTGCCATTATTTTTAACCAGATCATATTAAAAGTCATTAATAGCTTTTGATAATATAATTAATGCTATAATGAACAAAAGAAATCTTTTTAAATGAGCGAATTAAAAAGCATGAACATTTATCATTTTAGTAAGTCAACTCAACTTGCAAAGAAATTGCACATGCTTCCATTCCTGCCTATAGCACAGAGGAGGGGTTGTATATACCCTTGCCATTACTGCTTAAACTGGTATGTAAAAATGCCCTTGTTTAAATCTGGACTTTGATAACAGTAACTAACTATGCTCTTTGGGACCAGATCTCATTCTGTAGCCAAGAATAACCTCCGAATCACAATTCTGTGTTAGTTGCCTGATGCTGGGATTACAGACATGTACCACCATGCCTGGTTCAGAATAATTTCTTTCAAAGAAGACATATGTGTGTCAAGGATTGCTGTGAGAGCTTCCTGTATACATCTAATTCTCATTACATTCCTTCAAGGAAGTATTAATGCTTCAATTTCATTGGCAAGGAAACTGAATCACAAAGTAGTTTTTTAAAACTTGATAATACAGATTACAATTCAAGTGAAAAAAATGTACAAACCCAAGCATTCTTATCTTGTGGTCTAAACAAGAAATAGCACCTCAAAATTTTTTAGCTTTCAGCTGGTAATATGGCATAGTGGATAAAGGTGCTTGCCACCAAGCCTAATGACCCCTGATTTCAACCCCTGGAATCCATAAGGTAAGAGGAGACAGCTAGTGTCTACAAGCTGTTCTCTAACCTGTTCATAGACAGACAGTGAGACACAAACACAAATGTATGGGTGAGAGAGGGAGGGAGGAAGAGAAGGAGAGAGGGAGGGATGAGAAGGGGGGGAGAGAAAGAAAGAGAGAGAGAGAGAGAGACAGAGACAGAGACAGAGAGAACATGAACGAGAACATGAGAGAATGTTTCCCTAAAATATCTTTAGCTTCCAAAGAAATTTTTTCTAGGCTTAACATCATTTGTATTTCTTTTGACATGAAGTGCATGTTTATGGTTTCTGCCATTCTGCCATTTTTCTGTTGGCTGTTGGCTTTTTCTTTACTCATTAATTTATAAGCTCTCTGCAGTATTAGGAAAATCAGTCTTTTATAATAATGCTACTCCTCCACAAAGTTAAAACATTAATGTACCTTGGAACACAGCCATTACTATTCCTAAGTATTTATCTTAAAAAAAGAAAACTTTAAATTAGATTAATACACTACTGTTTATAGTTCCTACATTTATAAATAAAATTTTAAAGAATTCCAAAGTCAACAAATGAATGGTACACAAATGTTGGTGTATATTCAAATGTGTCATGAAGCTCTAGTACTAAACAATTTAAAAATAATAAATTGGCAAGCATGATGACTACCCTGTGCTGGTTTAGTTTTATGTCAAGTTGACAAAAGCTAGAATAATTTTAGAAGAGGGAACCTCAATTGGGAAAATGCTAAAAGTAGCCTTTGAACAAATCTGTGGTGCATTTTCTAAATTGACGATTGATATGGGAAGGCCCAGTTGACTGTGGGCAATGTCACTCCTGGGCTGATAGTCTTGAGTGCTATACAGAAAGCAGGCTGAGCAAGCCAGCAATCAGCATTTCTCCATGGCCTCTGTATTAGCTCCTACCATGCCTGAGTTCCTGCCTGACTTTTCTTCAAGATAGATTTACAAACTGTAGGATGAAATCAACCACTTCTTCCCCAAGTTGCTTTGGTGTTTTATTACAGCAAAAGAAACCCTAAGACATATCCCTGTAATTCCAGCACTTGAGCTGCTATAAGGAGATTGTGAGCCCAGCCTGGATTACAAAGTGCCAGACAGTGCACCAGTGAGACAAACATCAATAACAGAAGAAATAAATCACTGAGACAGACAACAGAAAATAATCTAAAAGTTATTATGTCAAGTGAAATAAGCTAGACCTCTCCTCTCCACATCACATAGTATCTGATTGATTACATAAATATAAAACTCCAGAAAATGCAAAACAACCTAGTGACAGAAGGCAGGCCAATGGTCTAAGGTGGTGGAATATGGGTATATGAAGAGGCATGACATTTAAAGATTACATTTAGACATTTCTGGAGGCGGTAAGTTTATTTGCAATCCTGAATACAAAGGTTTCCAAAAATTTATTAGACTGTACGTTTTAAATATGTGCAATTTATTGAATGTCAACTATACCTCAGTGAAGCTATTAAAAAAAGCAGGTGGACTCCCAATATAAACAGTGGTACTTCGTTTGATTGACATCATTTATATTCATCATATGCAACATAAGCAAAAGTAAATTACTGGGGCTGGGGATTTAGCTCAGTGGTAGAGCGCTTACCTAGGAAGCGCAAGGCCCTGGGTTCGGTCCCCAGCTCCGAAAAAAAAGAACCAAAAAAAAAAAAAAGTAAATTACTGCTTCTAATTCTGCTTTGAAACATTTTCCACTTTGCTTTCATTGTTATAGTTCAATTTGACAAGAAATGCCCTGATTCTTAGAATCTAGTATTTTTTTTTGCTTATGTATTTTAATGTACATGGGTATTTTGTCTGCATATACATCTGCACACCAGAAAGAGGCATTCGATTCCATGAGAATTACATGAGGCTACAGTTATAGATGGTTGTAAGACACAATGTGGGTACTGAAAATTAAATTCAGAACCTCGGAAAAGAGCAGCTAGTACTTTTAACTGCTGAGACATCTCTCCAGCCTCGGAAACTAACTATTATTTTTTGGTTTTTGGGGACAGGGTTTCTTTGTGTAGCCTTGACCACCTAGAACTCACTTTGTAGACCAGGCTAGACTCAAGAGATTCATCTTCCTCTGCCTCTCAAGTGCTGGAATTCAAGACATGTACCACCACTGCCTGATGAAACTAACATTCTTATCAATTGTTTTCAGATAAATCTCAGAAGTTAACTGTAATTGCTGGATGGTTTTGTGTGTCAACCTGATACAAGCTAGAGTCATCAAAGAGTCATGAGGAAATGCCTCCATGAGATCAAGCTGAAAGGCATTTTCAATTAGTGAAAGGGAAGGGCCTAGCCCACTGTGGGTGGTGTCATCCCTAGGCTGGTAGTCTTAGATTCTAGAAGAAAGCAAGCTGAGTAAGCCATGTGAGGCAAGTCAGTCAGCAGCACTCCTCCAAGGCCTCTGCATCAGTTCCTGCTTCTAGGTTCCCGCCCTGCTTGAGTTCCTGTCCTGACTTCCTTTGTGATGAACAGCAATGTGGAGGTGTAAGCTGAATCAACAGTCTCATCCCCAACTTGCTTCTTGGTTGAGGTATTTCATCTTAGCAATAGAAACACTAAGACAACAACCAAAACAACTAAAACAACTTTCTAGTTTTGGCAAACATTGTAAAATTGAGACAAAACTGAGAAATAAAATTAATGCAGATATGGAGAAACTGTAATCATCATCCAATTCTTCTATCTTAGATCTTGGGTGTATCCATATGGCTTCAGTCAGTCACTGATGTACTCACTAATACAACATATAGCATTGCTATCAATTAGACACTATTAAAGTGTTGGGAATAATAAGCAACAGGGTTCTGTGATAATAGAGGCAACTTAAGGGTCTACCCTCAAAGTCACTGGCTGACCTTAGAAGTTAAAATTA
Source organism: Rattus norvegicus (assembly GCF_021556685.1). Classification (NCBI taxonomy): domain Eukaryota; kingdom Metazoa; phylum Chordata; class Mammalia; order Rodentia; family Muridae; genus Rattus; species Rattus norvegicus. The sequence continues at coordinate 70,315,389 of NC_141541.1, forward strand.
TGTTACTTAACAATAAAGTTGAACTGAAGGTGGTGGTGCACATTTTTAGTACCAGCACTTGGGAAACAAATGCAGGTAGAACTCTGAGTTTGAGGTCAGCTTGGTCTACAGAGTAAGTTCCAGGACAGTCAAGGCTACATGGAGAAACCCAAGACCACCAGCCTCGGGATATCAACCAACCAACCAACCAACCAACCAACCAACCAACCAACCAATCAACCAAACGAACAAAACAATAAGGTTATGTGAACATAGCTTTTATTTGTGATATATACTGCAATTCCAAAAAGGACTTTAAAAGAAGTTTCCTGGGAAAAAAACTCTGAGTCACAACACCGGAAAGACCCTGTTTTCCAACAATATACACACTCCAGAGCTAAAATCCTTCATATATAACAGGTGTTCCCACCAAAAGTTGTTGAATTCCTTTTTCAAAACTCAGCCTGCATCTTTTGGTTTTGATAAATGGACAATTATGTAAGGTGCTAACATTAGGGGATGCCAAGATGGATATATGGTAAAAGTAGTTCTCTACACTATTCGATTTTACAAAAATATATACAATTTCAAAATAGAACACACCTTTAATGTGCACTTGGGAGGCAGAGATAGGCAGATCTCTGAGTTCCAGGCCAGCATGGTCTATAGAGATCCAGGACAGCCAGGGCTACACAGAGAAATCCTGTCTCAAAAAAGAAAAAAATGATCAAAAATAAATAAATAAATATAATTGAACATTAAGAAAAAAAGGAAGCATTTTCTATCTCTAACAAATTCTTTCTGTAAAACTCTCTAAATATTATATCTCTCTATTAGGCATAAATTCTTTAAGTGGTCCTTTTACTTTATAATCTTGAACAAGATATCTGATATTATCCCTACAGATCCAGAGTTACAAAACCAGAGTTTTCAGTAAATAGTTATCTCCAAATTTTAGAAATAGAAGACTTTTTTAAAAAACTTATTAACAAAGCAAGTATCTTCTCCCTAAACCATTACAACACAATTTTTTGTATAAAATATACAATTTCTGTATGACTTTTTTAAAGTTATATTTTATTATTTATGTTATTTATTATTTATTTCTGTGTATATGTGTGTGTGTGTCTACTTCTGTATGAGAGTATATGCGTGTGTGTCTAAGTGTTCATGAAAAGGTGTCAGATTTTCTGAAGCTGGAGTTAGTTTTAAACTACCTGACATGGGTCGTGAAAACTGAACATGGCCCTTTGCAAGTACTCTTAATTACTAAGCCATCTCTCCATTCCCCATCTGACTCTTACTGCACAAACCACTTATTCAGCAATCACATTTAAGTCAAGCTTAAAAGATCTTTGATGTATGATATAAATTACTTCTATATTATTAACATGAAAATCTTTAGAATGTATATTTAAAATGTTAATACTAAGGCTGATTAGCTTTTTAATTAGGCAAATGAGTTTAGAAAAATGATGACTTTTATTTGCAATTTTTCTATCTCAATCTCTCACTGTTAACCAAGAATATCATGAAAATTCTGCTAAAACTCTTTAACTGCAAGCAAAGAAGGACTAAAATGTCTAATATAGTTTTCCCCCTAAATGTTCTTCTGAATACTACCAAATACTTTTGTACTTTAATTTCTTTTAGGTATCAACTCTCTAATTTAAAAAAAAAAACTGTCCTATATCCCAGCAGTGGGCGGAACATGGACCCACAGCTTCCCTTCAAAGAACATAGGTCCGGAATCAGTACTAGAAACAGAAGTGCCACTGTCAAAGAATTGATCTAATAATAAAAAGAGCTATGGCCACTGTCTTATAGAAAATTACTGCCAAATGCTGCCAGATTCTGCTTTTCTTCCTTCTGGGCCACTAGCCAGATACTAATCATTTTTAGACCTTTCTTAATTTTGAGTACACAATATGATATACTATACCACATCTAAAGCAGATAGTATTTTAAATGAATGTTCTCTAAAATTTATCTCCTATTCTGATATATATATATATATGTATATGTATGTTCAGCCTTTACACATATGCATGGACACATACATGGACACATACATTATATAATACACATTTATTTGTACACATTTGCACACACATACATTACATACATAGTTAGTCTTCTATATTTCACTGGTTTCAACCAACCCAGGATTGGAAATATTAGAGGAGAAAATCCTACACTGAACATGTATGGATTTTTTTCTAATCATTACTTCCTAAAAATAGAGTCTGACACATATTTATATAGCTTTTACATTGTAGGAGGAGCTAATATAAGCAACCTAAAGAATACTGAAAATGGGCACTATACCACTTTGTATACAAGACTACTCATAGACACTGATAACTACTCCCTGAGCATGATGGGAAATGGATGTATACACATGAACATCTACTATCTGTAGAAGTACACACAATAACTTGAAGTAACAATGACTGCATTTAAAACTTAGGTCTTCGAAATTTTATAATTTTTTGCAATAACCATTCAAAAAAATTTTCCATTTAAGGGGAAAATGGGCCAGGAATGGTGGTGGTACACAATTTCATCTCGGCAGGGTCAGACAGATCTATAAGTTGGAGGCCAGACAACTCATATGAGTTGGGTACCACACAATGAGCTTCCCAGTTTAAAATATCCCCTAAAACAGTACTTGAGGAAATTTTTTAAAATCTTTTTTATAAATATTTTAACATGTAATTGTTCTTTTAAAAATCAGTTTATCATGCTCAATTTCATTATAATAAAAAATACAAAGTAAAATCTTTTTTTATCAAATTACAACTTAAAAAAAACTAATACTCAATTCTGGCAACATAGAGATTGGCATCTTTCCAGAAGCTCCAATGGGAATATATACCCTTTAAATCAGGGGGAAGGACTGAAATGAAAGCAAAAGACAAAGGCCTGAAGAGACAAGCCTTCTTTTTTTTTTTTTTTTTTTTTTTTGGTTCTTTTTTTCGGAGCTGGGGACCGAACCCAGGGCCTTGCGCTTCCTAGGTAAGCGCTCTACCACTGAGCTAAATCCCCAGCCCCGAGACAAGCCTTCTTCTAGGTAGAGTACCATCTGGACTCTGGAGATCATGCAGAGGGGTGACCCGCTACAAATACCTCATTGTCAGTCTAGAAATCTATATAAAGCCTTTGCAGCTCAGAATCTTTTATGTATACTCTATGTGTGCTTATGTGTTAAATATATTGAAATGAAAGTAACTACTGATTCTAGCCAAGAAATGAATCTACATGTCCACTAAAACACCATGTACAAAACTGTTATTCATAGCTGTGTTTTTAAGAGCTAAGAACTGTCAACAGCCCAAATATCCAAAGGCAGAATAGGTACATATGTCCACATGTAATGAAATAATATATAGACAAAAAATAAACTACTGCTAACTTAAAGAAAAATTAATTAAGCTGGGTCACACAAAAACTTGAGGTTAGTCTAGTCTACAAAGTGAGTTCCAGGACAAGCAGGGTTACACAGAGAAACCATGTCTTGAAAAACCAAACAAGCAAACAAATCAAACAAACAAAAAGAATGAATCTTACAGACACTAAGTTGAATAAAGAAAACCATTTAAAAAAGGCTTGCCTTTTTCTTAAATGAAATTCAAGAGCAGACAGCAAACACAATCTAGATTAATGGTGACGACATAGGCAGATTACCTTTGGAAAGTACTAACTAGAACAGGGAATGAAGAAGTTTTATGAAATCATATAGATATTCTGTAAATTTACCAGATTGGTGGTTACATGCATAAAAAATTCATTAAGCTAACCACTAAAAATCATTCCTGGGCTAAGAACCAGAAGACCAGTTCTCAATCTGTGGTTGAGGTCACATATCAGATATCCTACATATCAGATCTTTACATTACAACTCATAACAGTAGCAAAATTACAGTTCTGAAGTAGCAACAAAAATAAATTTATGGTTGGGGATCACCACAACATGAGGAACTGTGTTAAAGGGCTGTAGAGTTAGGAAAGTTAAATACTGGTCTGGAAGATGATATTATTCAAACACATACCCACACACTATGTCCCTTCAGGAAAGTGATTAGGTTTTATGTCGTTTGTAGCCTTTTTAGTTGACAGAGTTGGCACATATCAAAGCCCATAAGAGATTATTGATACCCCGATACTAATAACTCAGTAATCTGTGAAGCCTTTTGTTTTTTAAGGAAAAAAAGGGGGAAAAATAAAACAAGATTAGGGAAGTAGATAAATAAAGAAGTAAAGGCACTAAGGAGGTCCCGCATGACATGATCCAAGCTCAGGATTTTCTGAGTCATTTCCTAAGACTTTAAGATCCTCAGCATCACTTTTCTTGGGAGGGAAAAATCAGGCATCTAGTATTCCTTTAAAATAAGAGGGTTTTGTTTTTTGAGACCAAGTCTCACTATTTAGCCCAGATGACTTCAAATTCAAAATCCTTCTGCCTCAGCCTTCTTAGTGAAGGCTCATGGGTATTTGCCATCATTCCCAGCTCAAATAATAGATTCACATCAGTGCTCACAACTAGATTGGCATAAAATATATTATGAATAGGCTCTGTGATTCTGAGGAAGCTATTCAGCCACTACTGTATATATAATATCCTCATATACTAAAGCTTTATGGCTAGTCTTTAAAGTCAAAGTGATCACAAATTCTCCTTTTGAGAATTTGTGGGGGGAGAGGACAAGTACCAAATAGACAAACTTTATAACTTACTTCTTCCATTTATAAAATGAGTAAAATACCTATTAGTAATTTAAAACATTGAATAAGCAACCTAATTCAGAAAGCAGTGCAGTACTATGAAAAAGCATAGAACATAGTATAAATCAGACCTCTACACATACTCACTGTCTACTTCTTGGGAGGTAATGACTGAGAGCATGTTAATGTCAGAATTTGCTTTGAAAAATGAAAGGCAATCAACTGAAAGCAACTATGAAGCCAATGTTCACACACACACACACACACACACACACACACACACACACACACACACACACATTAGCAAACACTGTTTTCCATGTAAGAAGCAGTCAAGGTACAGCACCTATCAATCACCCATGTCCAGGACTGGAAAGTTGGCATCCCACCCAGCAATCCAAGAGCTAAGGAAGAGTAGTTGCCTCAAATTCCACAGGACTTTCCTGTACATTTTTCTGTACAGTCTTAACTCCTATTGTACTGGAAGTCTCACTTAATTTGAGGCTAAGAACTACAGTTCTAGTATCAGTGTGTGGGTAAGGCATGTAAAGATAATCTAGAAGAAGCTGAGTTTAGGAGAGTAGGACAAGTCTGACATGTGTGGTTAAGTAATCTTGAACATTTGGTTTCTAGATTTCAAACATGTAAGTAGAGAGCCACATATGTGTAAACGAAAAAGAGGGATGGAAAAAAAAACTACTTGAATCTAGAAAAAGATACAATTACAGCAAAAAAATAAACTTACAAAGGAATGAACAAGAATACCTAAGCTAATAACCCAGGGAGGGGGAAGAAAGGCCAGAGAGGATAGATCTAAAATGCACAGTGTGAAGTAGAATGAAAAATCAGTAGTCTTTACGGCAGCCAGCCAGAGAAGGCATGCTAAGCAGTGGAAAGAATCTAACTGCAGGCTGAGTCAAGGAAACAGGATGGTTCTTTCAGTAAGCAGCTCTCATTAGTGCAACTGGAGCTTGAGGTTTACGGTGGAGAAAATGCAGATGAGTCAAAGGGATGATGAAAGGCCTTGTAATGACAGTTAGGACTAAATCCTGGAGCTGAAGAACAATGGGTATTAAGTAAGGCGCAACAAACAGATCTACATTATGCTGAAAGCAGTGTAAGGATGGAATTCAGGGGCAAGCCTAGGGCAACAGCTCACTCATTCTACCCCAAAATTAAATAAGAGCCGAACATTACTGTATGGGTATTTTGTCACATAGTAAGGGATCAGATACCAAAAAAAAAAAAAAAAAAAAAATGCTAAAAATAAGACCTTTGTATTATGTGAAACTAAGTTATCCAAAGAAAAGCATTTACCTTCATGAATGTGTATTCTGGAATTAAATACTTTCTATGAAGAAGTCTCTGAAGTCATATATATGGAAGTATATATATATAATATATATTATATAGAACAAGTTATATCCTATATATAGAACGAGCCACTTGTTCTCCTTGCTTTTCTATGTGTCACATTCTAGACTCTGCAACACAAAAGCTGACACAGTACAATCCCTGGAACTGAGTGTGTACGAAGTGTTGACCAGGCTTTTCTTGCATCCATTATTTACACAGGGAACCAAGGCCCTGAGAGACCAGGAATTATCAACGGTCATACTATTAGCAGTAGTGATATTAGAATGCATGCCTCACAATTCCCTTTCTAGAAACTGCTTTAGTATATAACATTGTGGTTCTAGAATTTTGAATAATCCAAAACCCACTTTGGTACTCTCATTTTCAGCATTGTAATAATGAAACTATAAAACTACTTTTATGGTTCATATGACTCACAAGAAAAACACAACCATTAAATGTGCCTATGTTTGATCAAAGAATAAAAAAATCTTTCTGGTCAGCACAAGAGCACATGTGCACACACGCGCACACGCACGCACATACTTTATGTATAATCAAATACCTAGTATCTTGAAATATTTTAACATTTAGCTATACATGTTTTTGTCTTCTGCTCTCACTTGTCCATCTACCTCTCATAATTTTTAGGTAACAGAAATAGCTTTGTTTTTCATTAGTACAAACAGGCAAATGGGCAACACTGACAAAAGCCTATAAATACTGCATAGTTTACAAGTTTGTAGTGTACAAAATGTTTTCATTTTTGGATTTATCTAATGTTCATGTGATCAACACATCTCACTGAAATGATTTCAAGGACTATTAAAGTTTAAAATCAGACAGCTCTCTACCATCCATTCCCCCTCCTAAGTACACCTGCAAACATGGTAAGTGCCATTTGTGTTTCCACAGGCTTTCTTCATGCTTACATCACAAAAACATTTTCAAAGAGGCAACATTTACTTAATGTTCAAACTGTACTGATCATAAATAATTTTTGAAGGTATAGAACTGGGCTTCTGGTTAGCTCAATAGATGTCAATTATTACTTGGGGATTATTTAAGGAAAAAAATGCTGATTCCCAAGGATACTGTTTTCTTCATCAGTATCGAAATGTTATGGTTTTATTTATCTGTTGCTTCCTTCTCCACATAGGATGCATTACTGTAATCACAGCATCATGGCACCTAATAGATGATCCTGTCTTTGCTGATGGGTTAATCTATGTTTATTTCATTAAAAAAGGAAAGAAGGAAGGAAAGAAAGAAGGACGGAAGGAAGAAAATTAATTGGAGCTTCTTAAATTTGGCTACTTTGTCATTTGTCTTTCTCTCAAAAAAACATTTTGAAAATGAAAATCTACCTGAGTTTTGATCAAAACTGGTAAAAAAAAAAAAATCCCATATTTTGGTGTCAGAAAATGAAAGCCAATCTACTACCCAGCCCCAAAGCCCAATTATCACTACAGTACATTCCTTTGTTTTTATGATTGCGAAATTCAAACTTTTAATAACTTGTTCCCAATCGTTCTGATTAAAAAGACAGAAGAAACTGTCTTTTTAAAAAAACTGACAAGAAAAGGACTGGCAAAGCAAAGATACTTCAATTTGCCTGCTTATATCATATTTTCTGTTTATAAGCACTTCAGCAATGTTTCCTTACACTAAGGTGACATTAGAATGCTTAACCAGGAGAATTCTCGGGCAAATGCAGACATTCTGACACACATTTTTAAACCAGTCACAGTCAGATACCTATAAGTCATTTTAAGTTCCACCTAAGTCTGGCAGAGTCTTCAAGAACTCTCTAAGATTCAAAGCACGGTAAAACTGATGCACTAGGATTCTCCAAAAGAGCTCTATAGGACACCCTTAACAGGTTGCCAATGACGCTTTTGCAGAAATCTGGACTTGAGACCATATATATATGTGTGATACTTTTTTTTAAAGTTCCCCCCTCTTCCACAAATGCTTTAAAAAGGATGCTTCCTGGCACTACCTAACACCCAGACAAATTCAGGACAGATTTAAAACCATGCAGGACCATTAAATACTACCTAGAACAGAAAGCCCAAATCGTACAGCCGCCCCTACTCTCAGGAGCTAAATCCTCAACTTCGGTATCGCTCCTAAAAAGATCACAGCTTGGGCGACACCAGCGCGTCCCCAAAGGTATCCTGGGCAAAGAAAAGAAAACTGCAGAACAAACCCACTGTGTCTCCAACTAGGCAACTGCCCCGATCAATCGTCCAACTAAGCATTGAGTTAAATCTCATCTAGAGAGAAAGAGACCAGATCGAAACCGTTAGATACCGAAAGCTACAAGCAGTGCCATGGGGTGGCTCCTGAAACCGGGTCTGGCACCCCTGGAGACTCAGAGATCGCTGAGCCGCGCCCACACGGCAAGATCATTCTCCTAGTCGCCCTAAAAAGAATGGGGACCATCACGCACAGTTACCGCCCCCCTCTGGGCGAAACAGAAACCCCAATACAAATGCTGATTTCCCCGTGCACGCTTCTCGCCCCCACCCACACCCACCCAGTTCGTTTCTGCCCGGGAGGGACCCGGGCATGGTCTTATCACCCCAAGGCGACCTTAAACAAACCCAGGTCTTTGGAACCCTGACATCCTCCTGCTTTACCTCAAGAATGCAAAGGGGACCCCTCCCCGCTCATAGGGCTCCCTGTGCCCTCCGGACAAGGCTAAACTGTATCCTGAGCCCCCCAACTGCACGGGATCGCCAGAAACCATCTCCAAGTCCCAGAACCGCGTTATGCCAGCACACGGGCTCTCAGGACACAGGAAGCGCTCTTGCGACCCCAGAGACCCGGGACGGTCTGGGCAGCCACCCACCCCCACCCCCAAGCCAAACGAGCCCCGGGACCCCGGCCCCCGCCGCCTCACCAAGATACCCGCACTCAAAGCGCCTCACATCCCGGGAGCCGCCCCCGTCGCGAGCCCGCTTGCCGTGGCCGCTCTGGGTCGCCTCCTCAGCCACGACACGCCGAGCTCCCTCACCTGAGGCGCATTGGCGGACGAGCGACCCCCAGAGCCCTGAGGAAAACTGAAGCGGGCGGCGGAGACACGGCGGCCCAGGCCTGCGTTGCCGCAGCTCCAGCCTCTCGGCGAGGAAGCGCTCGTGTGAGGAGAGCCCGCCCGCTCGGCGCGCTACCGGGGAGCGGAGCCGCTGCCGTGCCCGCGGCTCTTCCCGCGAGATCCCAGCCACGGTGAGGGGCGAGGCCATGCCGGGGAGGAGGGGGCGAGGAGGAGGCTTCTCGAGTGGCAGCCCCTTAAGCCTGTTAGCGGCGGCGTGGAAGGCGGGGCCACCAAGAGGAGGCGCCCTACTGAAGGGCGGGGCCATGCTGAGGGGCGGAGAGTCCTCGAATGACAGTCTCGAAAACCTGTCAGCGGCGGCAGCGCAGGAGGCGGGACTGACAATCTCCTGTGACCAATTGCAAAAGAGTAAAGCTAATTCTCCCCGCCTCTCATCAATAAATTGTGGGCAAAGGTGTTGCTGGCCCGAAGTCTGGAGACCTGGGCAGTTTCAAAGGTATTTTAGATGACGTAGTTTGGGCAAAGTTTGGTCTTTCTCGGCCGCCGTAGAGACACTTAGCTGAAAAGCTGAATTTAATATTGCTTAAACTGAGGAGCTGTTACCTTCGTTTACACAGCTACCTGAAGGGAGCAGGGAAGTCCCATCTACCAGCCTGAAGATTTACAGCCTTCGTTTACTCACTTCTCTCTCCCCCTTTAATGTAGATTTCCCCCATTTCGACCTCTCTTCAGTTTTTATTTCAAACAGGGCGGTATTGTCACGTATGCTTTAAGCTCCAACCCAGCATATCTGGCCTAACAAAGGACCCTTCTAATTCATTTGTGCATTCAATGTAAAAAGTCTTCTTCCACAAGGGTCAAAAAGCGAAATCTCAGATGAGTACTAACCTAACAAGTCCGAGAAGTACATGAGAACTTGTATCTTTGCAGACCCTAGGGCCCAGTAATGTTTAGCACAGGTGGGGTATTCAATAACTGGACTGGCCTCAGAAACGGGGCTTTCCTAGCCTTTCGTTTATAATGGCAGCCATTGCCCCTCTCACTTAAGTCCCTCCTCTCATTATTATGCCTACAGTTAGCTTTCCTTCACCCTCCCCTAGTCTCCCTTGCCCACAGCAAAAAGTAGCCTTACTCTTTTTCAAGGTTACCTCCTGCCCTTGTGCACTGGACCTCAGCCTGCCCAGACTGTTCACTCTGCTCCCCCCATTACCAATTTCTAACTCTTTTATCCCCAGAATACATTCAGTATCCCCTATTCTTTGAACAGAACAAAACTTCCCTGCCCATTCTGTTCACTAAAGCTACCCTGAGAATCCCAGGTCTTGAGAACATTAAAGTATATTGTGGTCCCCACCTTCTCATCCCTTATTTCCCCTACTACAATGCCGCTTTTGCCCAGACAATCTGCTGCTCTCCCAACAGTTTCAAAAGACCTGTCTCCTAATAGACAAATAGTCTATTTGGTAGGATGTTTTCCCCAATGGCCTCTCTGAAGCCCATTGACAGTGCTCAGGAGCTCAGGATATCTTCCTTTAGCACTTGCCTGTGTGTTTTTAAAATTCTTTAGCTACTTTTTAAAAAGTCCCCTCTCCTAGTTTGAAAATGGTTGAATATTGATGACTCCTTATCTTATTGCACACCTTGTGCATAATAAGAAAAAATGTCCACACACCACTGCACACTCTGAGAACCACAAATTGGTTCAGACAAAAGCTGTTAGAAAAATCCAGAGGGAAGAGAGGCGGCTGTAAAGCTTGAGCTGGGTGGTAAAATACTAAGTTGGCCCATATAAATTAAAAGCAGAAATGGAAGCCTTTCAGAGAAAAATAATATAAACCAGAGCAAAGATAAAAAGCCTGTGAGCTGAGCCCGGCTGCAAGCTGGATGGTTCGGTAAATAGATCTCCGCAGAAGCCGGGTGGGGGTGGGAGGCAAGATCAGAAAGGAGCCAGCTAGTGAAAGGCTTTGAATACCAAGCCACAGTAATTGCACTTGATTTGCTGTTAAATGGGAAACCTGAACAAATCCAAATATTTGTAGGGGATATAAGGAAGCTAAGCTGTAAGGAAGCACTTCTACCACGTGTGTGTGTACACATATATATGTGTATATATATACATATATATAGAGAGAAACATAAAACAAGTCAACATTCTATGAAAAAATTTTAAAACATACCTTTTTTTTCTTAACAAATGTACTTGGTAAAGTGGATGTCCAGGTTGGGATTTAAAATGCTGTTAACAGGGTTGGGGATTTAGCTCAGTGGTAGAGCGCTTGCCTAGCAAGCGCAAAGCCCTGAGTTCGGTCCCCAGCTCCGAAAAAAAAAGAAAAAAAAATGCTGTTAACAGGGTGAGAGTCTCAGAGTCCTCTGCTGGAACTGGACAGGTTAAAGAGAGCAGACATAAAGAGGCCCTTCTCACAACACATCCTCCAGCCCCTTGTGAACATTGACATTGATTATCAACCTAACGGGACTCGAGAAGCTCCTGGAAGGCAAGCCTCTGGCCATGTCTGTGAGCATTGCTCTAGATTGGAGATGGAAGAGCTAACCTAAATGTGGGTGGCACCACTTCCTAGGTGGGCCCCTAGAATACATAAAGGAAAAAACAGAAGAGTGCCAGCATCATCTCTCCTCGCTTCCAAACTGTGGGTGCAGGGCAGCCAGTTGACTCAAGCTGTTAGGGCCACTGTCACTCCCACCCATACTGGATTGTACCCTCTGTGAGTCGGATATTTTGGTTCAGCAATATTTAAAGTAACCAGTACATTGGACCAGGGCCACACTGCAGAGGAGCTGCCACTCTGGGGACACTCAGGCTCACCTATCCAAGCTTCTTTCCTACTTTGCCCACTCTAACCTTTCGACAAGCACGTCACAAGTGCAGGGATGGAGCCAGAATGATAGCTCAGCTTATAAAAAAGCACCTGCAGGACTCCAGAATGATAGGAGAAAATTCGACTCCTGAAAGCTGTCCTCTGACCTCCACACATGAGCTGTGGTACATGTGCACACACACACACACACACACACACACACACACACACACACACACAAATCATACACACTAATGAATACATTAGGAAAAGCCCACATAGGCCTTGGAAATGGGCTCAGAGCCATTTGAGTGGACAATTCTGGGTACTTGGCGAGAGAGATTTACCACAGTACAGTGAACTAAATAGGTTTATGAACACACACCTCTTAGCTTAATGGATCCCTGTTCCTTATGTAGAGGAGGGCAGTGCAGAATCCTTTAAAGGCAGGTCCCTTTAAAGAGAGGATTAGCAGAGCTGAGACGTCTCTTAGGAGTGATGAGTCCTACCAACTTATATCTTGAAGAATAAATCCATGTGTTCTCTATGTTCCCACGAACTTGGCCCTCATTCTGTTGTCTCAGAAGCAGGAATGTACTAAAAGAAAACTGCACTCTTGACTCCACACACACATGGATGCTCTTCTCTCTAACGCTCCAGTTTCATGGATTGGGACACTCCATTGTGTCTCTCAATCATTAGTGTATCAGAAATCTGCTGAGAAAATTGAACAGAGATGAAGTGCTCTCAGCCAGAGGGGCATCCAACCTCAGAGCACTTTGTGTTTGACTTCTAAATAAAAAAGCGTTGGAAGTCAAAAGCTCTGACAGAGGCTGTGTGTGAAGGGCACACAGGGAGGGTGAGTGCTGAAAAGGCAGAAAGCCATCGTAGATTGGGGCCCCTCTCCCACCATCTGTCTTTACTGCATGATGCATCCGTCTGTGGCCTGACAGTCATCTCTGTTCCCACAACCTCTCCATCTGGTACCAAGAGCTTTCTTCCTTGTGTTTTGCTCTTAGAGGCACAGCAGGACCAGAGCCACCTTGGTCTCCGTTTAGAGATCAAAGTATAGAATTCCACTCAAGGGTTCTGCCACTTGGCAGTGGTTTGAGGGTGATTTTAGCAGGTGGATTTGGGACTTGCTTGATCCTGGCACTGGGGTCTCTGCTCATAGCCTTCTCACTACCATCTGTGATTGGTGTTTGCCAACCAGCAGTAGGAGAGAACCAGCCTGCTTCTTCCTGAGGTCACACCCTCTGCAGCCTGTGTCCTGACCTAGTAGTCTGAGTGACTACAAGTGAACACTTCTATCCTTGTTGGCAGGGATGCTTCACTACCTCCTGGCTAACCTCATCTTCACAAAGACCATACAAGACAGTATTCCTCAGAAAGCTGGAAGAGATGGCTCACCTGTAAAGAGCACTTGTTATTCTTGCAGAGGGCCCGGGCTCAGTTTCTAGCACCCACATGGAGGCTTGCAACCTGCCGCAACTTCAGTCCTATAGGATCCCATGAGGTCTTCTGGCTTCCGTGGCCACTGCATGCATGTGAGGCACACGTATGTGCAAGCAAAACACTCATAAGCATGACGATAAAATGAGGTTTTTATTTTTTTAAGTTGGAAGAAGAAACCCAGTTGTCAGATCCAACTTCTACCCTATTTGGTTAGGTTAGGAGGCTGAAATTCAGCCTTCTGACTTTGCTGTGTGGTTGCAGGTTGTGTGATCGTTTGTTGAAGAGAAGCCACAGAGGGGGTTAGCCCAACAATGGACCATTCTGATGGAAAGGCCAAGAGTCTGGTAGTTGTTTGGTGCATGAGGCTAGATGCATTAGCCGATCTTCAGACATCACTGGAATCTACCTCCCAAAATGGGCTGGCTCTAATAATACCAAAAACCAAATGCCTCAGCAACAAGATAGATGAACTTGCTTTAGACTGACTGACAGCAAACAGGCAAAAAAGAGCTCCCTCCTTCCGACCACTGCCACCAGAAGGTGTGACCCAGGTTTGGGGAGGATCTTCCCACCTTGAACGATGCAATCAAAAGCCAGGTGTAGTGGCACATACCAGTAACCCCAGTGCCCAGGAGGCAGAAGCAGGCAGGTGTCTGTGAGTTTGGGGCCAGCCTGATCTACACAGGATAGCCCAGTGCTGTATAGTGAGACCCTGTCTTGAAAGAAAATAAAACTCCAGTCCTTTATGTATATGCACCTCTGCTTGCTTTTTAGTTGATTCCAATTTGTAGACAATTGTGATTAGCCATCACAGGAGACTGCAGCTTGGCCTAACTTCATAAGAGATGAGTCAGGACCACCTAGGGAAAGTCTCTCCTAGTTCCACATAGACCCTATGAGATAATACATGTCTGGGTTTGAAAATTCTGGAGCATTTATTATGCAGCAAATCTGTAGCCACAGTAGTTGTTAAGAGTAGTTGGATCAGTCCCTACCCATGCACAGAAATCTACCTTCCCACAGCACTGGACACCTAAAAAGAAGGACAACGGAGCAGCAGCCACAACTCACTGCATATAAAATGCAAAGGTCTCTAAGCCCATAAAGAGTAGAAGAAGCCCTTTATTGATGGACACAATGATTCTGGTGCCTTAAAATCCAGGCCCTGAAGAGCATTACAGCAATTGGAGAGACAGCAAGTATGGAGCCATTTGGAGCAGTTAATAGTAGCTCTTCAGCTGTAGGGGAACTGTTTTCTCCCAAACACTTAGATCATTCCACAAACCCACCACTTTCAGCCAATCTTGTGGAAAATACATGTTTCTTGAATACAGAGGGGAGAAAGCATCCTCTTACCCATCCAAATTATCCCAGAATAAAAAGTTGAGAGCTCTATCTATATAGAGCCCCTATCAAAAGAAAAGTGACATTTTGAGGACATTAAGTGTTCAGACAAGTACAAGCCTTGCTTGACAGCAAGAAGATTGAAATTGTTTCTGAATATGCTAGTATGTCTCTGAATTAACACACAATGAATTAAAATTCAGGAAGAATTGGTTTCTCTAAAAATGAGGCAAGATGGCTTAGCATATCAAGGCTTGATACCAAGCCTAATGACCCAAGTTCAATCCCAGGACCTGCATGGTGGAAAGAGAGAACTGAGTCCACAAAATTGTTCTCATCAAACATAGGCTCCAGCATGAACTACCCCCTCCATTATCTATCTAATTTTAAGGAGAAAATTCATATAAAAAGAAAACCATTCAGCCAAGTTATACACTTGCACAATAAACTGCACTTTTCACATATAAGAGACATAGAGATCGGCCATACACATAGACCATTTACAAACTGACTAACAGTTAACTTACAGCTAAGGAAATGCATCTGAATACATTCACATCTCCATGACTCAGATGTGTGGTAGACATCCTATGGCTTTTAGCAATGAGGACAAAAGTTAATTCTTTAGACCACAAGATCCTAGAAAAAAAAAATCTTTGCTTCCTTCAGTACCTCACGGTCAAATATAAACAACAAATACACAAGGGTAGAGCATCATGAAGAATAGGGGCAGGAGAGAAGCAAACAAAACCAACACAGTTGCTGCCGAAGAAAGAAAAGGAACAGATAGAGGGCTTTCCCATAAGCAGCCAAACCTTCCACTCCTGAAACCTGTGGGGCTAATCCTACAGACTTCATGAAAGAGTGATTTTCCACCAGGTGATCAGGGTCCCGCTATTGGAACAGAATGGGAATTTCAACCTTTGGAATGGAGGGCATGGCATAGCAAAGTTGATCATGAACTCCTGATCTTCCTGCCTCTGAAGTGCTGGGATTACAGATTTGCATCACCATATCTAATTTATGGGGTGCTGGGGTTCAGACCCAGGGCTTTGTGGATGTTTGGCAAGCACTCTATGGCTGAGCTACACTGTAGCTCTTGGGATGGGTGGAAGCATGATGCACAGAAAGGTGTGGGTATGGGTGCTTCTTGTTGAAATAAACAATGCAGAAGACCTTTTTCAAGACCATGAGAAAGGACACACGACTCTGTGAAGAATAATAAATACTGAAATGCAGGTCAGGATCAGATTGCAGACAAATTCAAGTCCAAGTCACCAGAGGCTTTAAAGCTGAGAGTGACCTGGTTAACCCCGTGCCCAGAGTAGCCAGTGTGATCTCACAAGTTGGCTTGAAGTGGGGACCTCCCAGGAATGAGTCAATGAGGGTAGACCAAGAACAAATTCCTCCTGAGACGTGCGACTTCAACTGTAGGTGATCCCTTAGCAAGGCCCAGTGATCAGCATTTCAGTAGATATGAGAACTCTCATGTCCAGATTTCGTGATTGAATCTTAGAAAAATAATTCTCAAGATTGGTCATGTACACCTTCCACAGATGTTTACTTTGAGCCCAACATTCAAATGGGAATTTGATGAAATAAGCAAAGACTGATATCATTGGGGCATACGTCCACAAAATAAATAATGGTACATGCTGTGAGAGTACAACTATGGTACATGCTATGAGAGTACAACTATGGTACATGCTATGAGAATTACTGAATACTATGAAATCACATGCCAGGGCACCTATCCAAATCCCATGAGTGTTTGAGGATCAGAGAGAATGTCCCAGCACAAATGGCAGTTAGGGTAATTCTGAGGCAGGAATAGGAGTTAAATGTGGTGGAGGGTGGATAATGGGTAATTCACTCCAGAAGCATGGGCTAAGATTAGATGCTGCTTCATCAGAGGTGTGAAAAATCCCAGCGTGGCTTTTCTCCAGAGATGAGAAACATGTCAGAAGACTTAGGTGGGACGCAACAGGTTATCAGTTTCTCTGTGTTGTCAAGCTGAGAGCAATACTAACATGTTGTAGTTGAGGTCCTTCCTGCAATTCCATTTGTTGTTTGGATCGCACACACGAAGACACCAACAAAGGGCCAATCTCATTTATAGTCTAAGTGGGTGGTCAAAATCCAACAGATGGTTGGAGGTAAAGATTATGTGGGAAGTCTTCTGCCTTGAAACTCTCTCCTCTGCAGATCGATGACTGCATTCATTTGACACAACAGTAAACACAAAATGGAAAATAGTAATTCTTCTAAGAAGAGCAACACGGCCACTCACGTTTGCACCAAAGTACAAACAACTCGTGAACTTTCTTCCTTGAGAATAGGTTGTTACGTGACACAGACCTTTCCTGGGGAGATACCATACACACACACACACACACACACACACACACACATGTACAACATGTGGGCACTCTAGATAGGGAACCCATCACAGACCAAAATTAATGATTGCACTGAAGTCCAATTTGGAAAACCAATGAGTTTGCACTAGGGTTACTACAAAGGCTATGGGTGAGGGGAGAAAATTCAAAGCAGCTGAACCATGAGAAAGCCCACCCATGAGTAAGGGACCCACCAAAGTGCCAACCCTGGAGTTCTCTGCACAGCTTACAGGCGATTCTGCAACCCTGTTGGCCACAGTCTTCTCCCAGCTGCCTTAGTCTTTTTGTAAAACTGGGAAAGGGCCTTTGAGAATTTTCACTTTTCCAGACTTGTGACCTTGTGTCTACTTCCTGAATCTCCAGAGCCTCTCCCTCCCTCCTATAGGGAAAGGCTCCATTCTGAGGAAATTACCATCTAGCACAGGTGTGCAACTCACAGAAGAATAGCTAGGGAGGGATCTGGTGCCTAATGTAGGAACAAAGGGAAATCCTAGAGATGGGTAGGAGGCATACAGTGAGAACACTTCTGGCATTGGAGAGGATGCCTAGTTCCTAGCACATGTTTGGCAGAGATTTGCAGGAAGAAATGAAATCAAGAAATAAAGAAGGCGGGGGCTGGAGAGATGGCTCAGTGGTTAAGAGCACTGACTGCTCTTCCAGAGGTCCTGAGTTCAATTCCCAGCAACCACATGGTGGCTCACAACCATCTGTAATGAGATCGGATGCCCTCTTCTGGTGTGTCTGAAGAGAGTGACAGTGTACTCACATGCATTAAATAAAGAAATCTTTTTTAAAAAAAAAAAGAAGGCTTGGCTTGTGTTTTGGGTTTTTAAAAAATTGCCTTTCTTCTCCCCGAGCCCATATACATCATCATATATAATCAACTCTCTGTATCCTGATTCTACATCCATGGATGCAACCATCCATGCATCAAAAACATATGGGAGAAATTTGAGTCCATACTGAACATAAATAGACTCTTTTTTCTTGCTCTCACTCCCTGAACAACGCTGTGTGACACCTATTCACATGACATGGACATAGTATTACTCATTGCACAGCATCTAGAGATGAAGTGCTTGGGAGTGCTTGTCTGTATGCACTATTCTGTTTATATGAAGTTCATGGAAAGGAATGCAGACACTTTCTGGAAGTCTTCAAGGTAAATATCTAAGAATTCCTGACTCCCCAACTACAGGATCAGATGGCTTTGCCTTCCAATGAGGAAGATACACAGCTTTTCTCCAAGAAGGATGGAACCTGAGAATAGATAGGCAATGTGAGAATCCTGAAAGACCATTGGGGTAGGGACTGTGGGCAGACACTAAAGGATTCAATGCCAGCACCCAGACTATGGTGATCCTGTCACTGAGGACTCACTTGAAAGAGTCATCTCCATTTTCTGGCATACATTTAAAAGCCTTTGGGTTAAATTGTTCATTAGCAACTGTGGTGGTTTGAATAAGGAATGTCTCCAGTAGGAATGTTTATGTATTATGAATGCTTTCCCCAGAACCCAGTAATGGTTAAGGAGGTTATATAATCTTTAGGAGATGAAGCCTTGCTAAAGCAAGTATGCTACTGGGACCAGCTTTATAGCCTTGCTGTAGGGAGTGGTTCTGATCAGGAATCTGCCTGTGATCATTGACGGTCCTATTCTCCAATTGGTTCTTGATCATCATATAAAGCTGCCAGCGGCCAATGGCTGGGCAGAACAGGCAAGAGTTCCAGGTTCCCATAGGCAAGCTAGGAGACACAGGAGGGGAAAAGAGTATTCACCATACTTCAGGGCAGAGAGTCACCAGCCATGTGAGATCTCGAGTAGAGTGACCATTGCCTGCTTCCCCAGGCAGGAGATTAGAAATGCAACTAAGCTGAGGGCAGATGTAGGGTGTTGCACAGGGAGTAACTGAAAAGGCACACTAGCCTAGCCACAGGAGGCTTAGAAGAGCCCAGCCACTAAACCACACTAGCTATGGGAGACTTAAAAGAGCCTAGCTGCTGAGCCATAAGGCAGGTTAAAAGTGAGCTCTCTCTCTCTCTCTCTCTCTCTCTCTCTCTCTCTCTCTCTCTCTCTCTCTCTCTCTCTCTGTGTGTGTGTGTGTGTGTGTGTGTGTTTCATCTGCAGATCCAAGGGAACCAGGGAGTGTCTGGTAGCTCAGTCTACCCAGAGCTTAAAGCAGGGTAGTAGAAACTACACATTACACCATGCCTCCTTCTCCCCTTTCTATGTGTAAAGGAAGAAATGCAATCTCCCAGCTTCCTCTGCCACTATGCCACACCCTCCCTAACATGATGGAATTTATCTTTCTGGAACCATAGCTAAAATAAACCCTTTCTTCCTTAAGTTGCTTTTGGTCATGGTGTTTTATTACAGCCACAGAAAAGCAACTAACACAGCGGCCCCCCAGAGATTTGGTTTAAACAGCCACAAAGAATCACTGCCACTGACTGAGTGCGCCTGCATCTGAGGACTTTTTTTCTCATGACAGAAAAGTAAGAAAGGCTGATTTTGCATAATGGAGAACAGGTTCTCCTTTTCTTTCCATACCATATAAAAGACCTCTCTCTCTCTCTCTCTCTCTCTCTCTCTCTCTCTCTCTCTCTCTGATGCACATTTTGACTAAAATATCCCTCTTCTGTATTCTTCCAACTGTCACGAAGAATGAAAAAAAAACTTGTGGAATAATATAGTAAAGTTGTGGTGTTAATAGGTTAATGTTAACTTACCTCTCACTGATTTTAAATTAATCACTGGGGGAAACAGTAAGTTGCTTAATGAAAGTGCTGTCCTCATTAAAGAGTACTGAGGACCAGGACACTTCCCTGAGAACCAGCACAGGATATGTGCTCATAACAACCCCAGCATTTTGAAGGTTTCATGATTGAAGGCTCTAAAATTCAATTTTGTGATTATATATCTGCAAAGTAAGACCCATGTTAACGATGATTCCGTCCCTCTAGTGTGTTCTAAAGATGGTTTCCATGGAGATCTACATTGTTTGGTCTAAAGTTTTGCTCACACATTGTTTTTCTCCTGCATCTGGATATTTGGAGAGCATCTATCATTTGGGTATCTTCTCTCAGAACAAATCCCCAGGGTGGGGGAGAGGAAAATATTGCTGGGAAGACATGAAAGCCTGTCACTCATCAGGAAGAGCTCAATGTGTAAAAGTATACAGGACTTGAGGGATTCTAAGTGACCTTCCCTCTGGAACTCATCTCTTGCTCAGGTATCAATCGAGGAGACAAAAGCCCGGGTTCATATCCCTTGCCACATTTTCTTAGATGTCTTTTCTGGTGTTTGGACCTTTCTGGACTAGACTGAAACCAGGGTGGGAGGCGTGCTGGACTGGGAGGAGAGGGCCCTTAGACAAAAGATGCTTCCACTGTGTGCCAGAGGCAAAGCTGTGCCTGCCTCTTATCATTGAGTCCCCTGTGGAATTCAGGACATTGCATTGCTTAGGGGAGGCTTGGCTAGTTTCAAGCCAGTGATGAGAATAGAGGCATTAATGCTGCTTCTCCGTCAGCCCCTAGGATCTCCTGAGGTATCCTCTGCTGTCTCAGTCATCCACTGCCTGCCTGACCTACTGGCCATCTGGATGTAAAGAAACAGTTAAGGATCCCAAGGAGCTTAAGGGTAAACTGTTGGCCTGAAGTAAATGATGACCTCGCTATTACATTACACTGCTGGGATATAAGATTGCCCTGGTGTCTGTCAGTGAGAGGGAGCAGGTTGCTAGGCAAACCTAGCAACAAATAGCAACAGATAGTCCTTGCAGAAAGACAAAATACTGTGACCAGGGATGGACAGGTCGAGAGCTCAGAGCCCAAATTAGAAGTTAAGGCCATGAAAGTGGTATTGGCAGCCATAGTCTGACCTGGGTCAAGAATGACCAAGGCTTTGGGATTCAGGGATTGAATCTCCCCCTGGACTCTACTCCCTAGGAACACAGTTTGCATAGTGAGGAAAGTAGGGCCTTATTTTTCCAAACAGAATAATCAGAACTCTTAGAAAGGAATCTGCTAAGATAGAGGTTCAAGTCAAAGAATAGGACTTGGTGACTTGGATCACAGGGCAGGTTTGGTGGTAGGGAAATAAGACAGGACCTCCCCTGACTAGGGGCTAATGTCAGGGGAACAAAGAATGAAGGTCACAGAATATGTCAGTCCTGTGGGGCCATCTTATTCCAGGAATGACTGGATAGCCACACACATCAAGAAGATTTGGTGAGCACAGGCAAAGGAGAGCAAGCCCTGGAGCTAACCAAGCAACACAGTGGAGACCAGGAAATCAGAGCTCAACATATAAGACAGGAATCAAGAGACCTTGGACAAGACAAGTAGAGAGAGGCTGCAGGAAGAAGAGTTGAGAGGAGCCACTGAGTTGAATGACCAGACAGCTGCCACTTAGTGCCAGGTCAGGGAGACTTCAAGGAGACAAGAAGCAGTTCTGATGAGTTCAGAGATCCGGCAGTACATGATACCAACCAACACGGAAAGGACATCAACACCCGAAGGAAGGGGCCTCTTCTCTTCCTTGTAGCATTGTGACCCACAGTGGGCACATGTTGATGAGGTCCTCAGGCTCTCCCTGAACATCAGTGGGCCCTGTATGTTCTCACATTCCCAGTGGGAGCTGGGACATTGCACAGGCTTCAGTCTCTGGGAAACCACCAGTTCTTTAGGTACTCATAAAAGAGTCTTTACACCAATGAGCTATGAGGCCGTTAACATTTACATTCTGCCCTATGCCTAGGAGTTTGGTGCTGCATGCTGAGGATAAGAGTTCTGTGAGCTGATCATTATGGGATGTGTGCCATGTTTTACTAGGAAGCATAGTTAGCAGCTCTGGGAATAATTAAGGTCTCTCATCCAGAGACTGGAAGGACTTGAAGTAACCAGGGATGGTACAAACATATGGAGTTGGGCAAGTGGCTAGTTAAGCTTAGATTCCATCTTTAGTGTGGGGTGGGACTCTGTCTTGGCTGGGATTTCACCAGCCTTGAGGAGTCTCTGTAGACTTTAGATTCGAAAAGCTGTTATTCTAAAAATCATCGTCCTAAAATTCAGAATAATAGAGGCACAATAGGGCGGAGAGATGGCTCAGCAGTTAAAGGTGTTTACTGTTCTTGCAGAGGACCAGAATGTGATTTTCAGCCCCTGTGTCAGGCAACTCACAACCAACTGCCTATGTACGACTCCTCCTCCAGAAGCTCTGACTCTCTCTTCTGGCCTCCTTCACTCCTGCACACATGTGCGTATACACACAGACACACAAATCTTTCAAAAATAAGTCTTTGGGGCATTTGTTTTATAAGTTAAAATATAATTTCTGATTAAAAAAATTCTCTCTAAGCTGGGCCATTCCATGGATGGGAAAACACAGCCCAGAGAAAGTTGTGCAGAAATCTTACAACTGACTGTGTGCTTGCTCCAATTTGTCACGCTGCCTCGCCTCCACAAAGAGAACCGTTGAAGGTAGAGCCTTTCTTGTCTGAGAGCCAGGAGGCTGCGAGCAGGAACAAGCAAAATCATTGTGCAATATTTCTCTGGGAGTCTCAGACAGACACTTTGAGCTGTTGCCCAAGCTCACCGAAGACAAGCCCATTTCATTTCCCTGCTTCCCTCCCCTGCCTCTCTCCCACTCAGTCCTAGCAGCATCGATCATTTTACTGGGTGAAACAGAAAGACTGAGCCTGGTGCTCATCCTCTGGCTCTGGGCGCTGTCAATTTGCATGATGAATGGAGATTGGAGCTCATCGGAGACCTGGGCAAAGCTCTGCCTGATCACTGGTCACTGGTATTCATGAAGGCTCCTAATTGTCACCTGGTATTGGGGCACTGTCCTGGGGTTAAGAGAGGAGGGGCTCTCTCAGGTATTATTAGCCTTTCTGTTGCAGATGGAGAGATCAAGTTACATCTGATACACTGTCCTTCTGCTAATGTCCCAACCATACCAGTGGAAGGCAGAAAAACATCCTCTCACCACCCAAACACAGCAAAAGGATAAGGGTCACGACGATTCACCCAAATACAACGTCTTCTCACTAGCTGTGGTACGTCCCAGTACCTGGGAAGGTCCTTCAGATATTGATGAAGGACCCTGACATTCTGAAAGCTACAGATCCATACATCACTGAGTTTGAAACGGGCTTTGGTGCCTGTCCCCTGGAATAAGAGTGTCGTTCACTTAGGATTTATGGCTCCGTGGATGACAATTTATCTAAACGGCTACAGAGACCATTAATGGGAGCCTTTAGTGCTTCTGACTCACTGGGGGTATGGGGGGGGGAAGGGACGTGCATCTGGGAGCTTTACCTAAGAGCCCAGAAAATCAGGTTTAA
This sequence comes from Rattus norvegicus, assembly GCF_021556685.1. Lineage (NCBI taxonomy): Eukaryota > Metazoa > Chordata > Mammalia > Rodentia > Muridae > Rattus > Rattus norvegicus. The sequence continues at coordinate 70,338,868 of NC_141541.1, forward strand.
ATGAACTCCCCAAAACTCTATGGCAGCAACAACTCCTAAATTGCCTTTAAGACAAAACAAAGAGGGGAGCTGGGCATATAGCTCAGTTGGAAGACTGCTTGCCTAGCATGCATAAGGTCCTGGGTTCGACTTTCAGTATCTGAGAGGTACCAGGAGGAGGATTTGAAGTTCCTGGTCATCCTCAACCATATATAAAGTTCAAGGCCAACCTGGGCTCTTAGCCCATCTTTTATTTAAAAAAATGTACATGGTACAATGTTCTTCTTTTCTGTCTTCTTTTCTGTCCATGTGTAGAGACACACATGATTTTATAAAATCTGTACTTTTAAGCTAAGAACTGTGTGCTTTGCCTTCTGCTGCCTCACTTAGTATTTTGTGTTTGGTTACGTGATCCTCAGGCCTCTGTGCTGTACAAGCTCGCTAACGCTGTTGTAGATAAGGGTAAACCGTGGGTATGGTGCTCGCTGGACTTTCCTACTTTGAGAGGTTACATTGTTTCCATTTTCGCCGGGAGTCCCTGACATTTTCGTTGGGTTAATCCAAAAAGCGAGCTTCTTGCGTGGAGGGCTCTCTATACAGATTGCTTTGGGAGCTTTCTACTCATTTTCTTCTCCCTTTCCTTTGGCGGCAGGCCATGGAGGAGCAAGGGATGATCTATTGACTTTTTAATCCTGTTCTGGGAGAATGATTATCGGGTGTGTCTCGCCCCCTCACCACTTTGCTAGTCCTACCATCCTCAAACTGGGACATCTGTCCTTGGCTTTAGCTACTCCTCTACCTTATCTGGACCTCCTTCTCTCAGCACCCCTAAATCCAGGCTGACCTTGCCCTCTGAACTCGTCCCTGATCCCACCAGTTGTACCTGCCCTCAGCAGTCCCACCGAAGTCTCTCCTCCCCCACCCCAGAGCGTTCCCTAGATCACTCCATCCCCACGCTCCTCCCCTCCCGAGCCACTCCATAATTTATGTTCTTCACACCACTCCTCCGACAATTAATCACCACTTACCAGCTGTATGACCTTCAGTAATCCCAGAAGCTTGTCGTGAGAATTTAATGAGATCGAGCCTATAAAATAAATACCTATGGCAGTGAGGGGCCCGCATGGCAGTTGAGTAATAAGCGGAAGCTGTTATTATTAAGATGGCCAGTTTGCCTTGTGACATTTCCTCTGTTAAACCTTACAGACACCCACCCTCCTCCACTGTCATTTATCCGTGTGCGACCCAGGTTCTAAGTCTCTGAGGGAAGAGGCTCTGTGGCACCCAGATCAGTGTCCTACAGAGACTCTTGGAACATGGCTGCCTCTGGTCAGGTACAATGGATCATTTGGGTCTCTGTCCTCTGCTCCTCCACCCAGCTTTGCTTCTCTGCAACCCAAGGTCTCACCTCCGCCACCTCTGGCTCACCACTCAAAACTGTTAAAGTCAGTCTCACGATCCAGATAGGTGCCACAGTCCCAGCTTTGGAAATGATCCCAGTCGTGTGTTTCATTTGACTGAGTGGTGGGGATGCTGAGTCTGTGCACCAGGCTTTCTGAGTTGGGGGGAAGCTTGAAGAAGAAAACCCTGTTCCTGCAGCCCCATTCTGCAGATGCAATGTCTTCATGCTGTGCTTGAATTGGTTGCTGAGAGGCCTGATCTCTGATTCTGCCTACTCACAGAACTTCAAAGCATTATAATTAATTTGGGGGGGGGGCGTGTGTGTGCATGCATACGTGTGTGTGTGTGTGTGTGTGTGTGTGTGTGTGTGTGTGTGTGTGTGTGTTTATCCTGGACAAATCACTACACTTTCTCATTTTCAGCTTCCTCCTCTACCAAACCAGAGGGTAGGAGTAGATACCCTAAGCATCCTTCAATTAAATTTAATGGTTCAGTGAAACTGAAGCTCAGAGGGGTTAAGAGACATCGCTGGATTATAGACTACACAAACCAAGAAAAGCCCTGCCTGGCATTCTGGAACTTTGTCCATCTCTCCAGTCTCAGGCCGGTTAGTGGTCCTTAACTTGTGCCTCCCATGATGGATGGCTGAGTCACAGAGAGGTGGTCAGGGCCCAGTTCTCACAGAGCTTCCACAGTGAAGCTCGGAACAAGGGTGAGAGTGGAAAACTTAAGCTCAAGTCGAAGTTGAAGCTGCTAGGCTGCTCCCTGCAGTCCGTTTTCCTCATCTGCTAGCATAATCAGCTGTTTTAATCTGGGCAAAATAAACCCAAATCTTGTGAGCCTGATTGCAGCTGAGTATGGCGACACAATCAAGTTCCAGACAGTGGGGTGTGCTCATAACTCTGCCGTGCAATTCCTCCTCACCCTGCTTTCCCCTCCCCCACTAGCCGAAACATTTAAATGGGAGCTTGCTGGCTTGACTCATAGGCACAAAGACACTGTGCTATGGATGAGTGACAAGATAGTAGAGCCTGGGTCTCTGATACCCAGAGATACTGCTGGACCCATTCTTCCCCCCGGAGACAGAAATCAATTTCTAGGTGCTAAGTGAGGCCACTGTTGTCTGGGTCTTTCCTGTACCTTCTAAGCACAGATTCTAACCAATAGAGAAGCCAGATGAAAACCAACAGGGCTAACGGAGACAAACTATAGGGCAAATCCTGCAAGCCATGGTGGCCAGTATCCCCCAGAGGTCACAGAGCATGAGCTGCCTGCCGTAAGACACTAACGAGAGGCTGGAAAGATGGCTTATGGTCAGGAACACACACTATTCTTGCAGAAGACCCAGGTCCAGTTCCCTGTACTGTCTGCAGTTTGTAATCACCTGTAACTCCATCTCCAAAGAATCTGAGGCCGCCTTTCCCAGGTAACTAAATTCACATGCACAGACATACAGAAATACACACAATTAAAGATAGTTCTTTAAAGCAAAGTGTGGTGCTGAAAGCCTTTAATCTCAGCACATAGGAGGCAGAGTAAGGACGTCCTCTGTGGATTCAAGGCCAGCCTGGTTTATATAGCAAGTTCTAGGCCATTAGGGGCTGCATAATGAGACCTTGTCTGAGAAAAGAAAAGTAAAAAATACTGGTGAGTAAGAAGGGCTTGGTGGTACATACCTATAAATAATCCCAGCACTTGTGAGGTTTAAGCTAGCCTGGGCTACATAATGAGAATGTCTAAAACCAACACCACCACCACCACCACCAACAACAACAACAACAAAATAGTGATGGGTAGAAGAAAGAAAAGCCCACCCAATCTAACTGAAGTCCATGGACTTGTGCAACCTCAGTGATACTAGAATATAGGAGGCAATTTGGAAAGAGACTAGAGAAAAGGCTTGCCTAAAATGATGATTTTTGGCCTGAGAGATTATTAAAATCACCAAGGAAGCTGAAAAAATACCAATCCTTACATCCCACTACCAATGTTAGGATTGCGGTCAGCCTTCAAAGGTGTATTCCAAGGATGTGGATTTTAACCCTTCTAGATGATTCTGAGTCTGGGTTGTTTCATATCTGATGAGAAGCTAGGAATAAAACTAGGAAGACCATAAACAGATGCCTAAGACTGTGTCTGTCATCATCTAAACTTTCCTGATTGAGCTTTTGAAAATAACTATCAAAGAAAAAGCTGTCTGCGAGAAAGCTCACACGGTATCCTAGCTACCTTTCTATTGCTGTGATAAACCACCATAACCAAAGCAGCTTAAGAGATGGACAAGTTTGTTTGGCTCTTGATTCTAGACGGGTAGGAGTCCAGCACAGAGGGAAACCATTGCAGCAGTCCACAGACATGGCCCCTGGTGCAGAGACTGAGGGCTCACATCTTAAACTGCAAGTAGGAAGCAGATCGAGGGACCCGGGAGTGAGTGGATGGAGGTCTTAAACTTCCACATGACACACTTCCTCCAACAAGGCCACATCTCCTAAGGCTTCTCCAGGCAGTACTACCAACTAGGATCCAAGAATTGAAATACCCAAGATGTGGAGGGACATTTCATTCAAACCACTGTACACTGTGTCCTGGAAATGCCTGGACTTTGGGGTGAGGGACAATACTTTGTGGGCCAGCTTGCTTGCTGCCTTAGTCTGATGACCTGAGTTTGATCTCTTAAATGAACTCATAAAGTGCAAGAACTGACTTTAATATATTGTCCTCTGACCCTCAAATATTTGTGATGGCACATGTCCGCGCACACACTCCTATAAATAAATAAATGCAAAACTTCTTTTGAAGAAATTGTTATGCTCTCATTCCAGCTCTGCCCTTTGCTAACTGTGTTACCACAGCGCATAAACCTTGGTTCTTTTTTCAGGGATGATAGGGAAAGTAAATGTTGCCATGGAGATGAAATAGGAAAATGTATGTACAAATATTGAGCTCAATGTCAACACTCAATAATGCCACTGAAATGTCAGGTGCCCTCTGGGCATGATGTTCTTGCTTGGTGTTGTATACAAAGGCAGGGATGACATCTGTGACCCAGGAAGATGACAGAAGGAGGGGCTAGCTGTCAGGGCTGCAATCCACCCACAAGCAACTGCCCACCTTGGGTGAAGGGATCCTGGCATCTGCTAGGACTAGCCCATACTGGCTTCGGGAGAATATGAAGGGGAGACTGAGGTCAGGCTGGCTTCAGGAGTGGCTTCAGCTTGCTGGGCTTGCAGTGTAATGGACTAGCATAGGTCACAGAAGACAGAGCCTCCTAGATGAGAAAGGTCTGCATGTGAGGCTGACACGCACAAGCCAAGCAAGCTGACTCACAAGTCTTGTCCGTCACCCCAAAGCCCAGGTATTTCTGGGGCACGATGTGTAGTGGTTTGAATGAAATGTCCCTCCACAGTCTTGGGTATCTCAACTCTTAGATCCTAGTTGGTGGTACTGCCTGGAGAAGCTATAGGAAATGTGGCCTTGAGGAAGTATGTCACTCAGAAGTGTAAGACCTCCACCTGCTCCCAGTTCCCTCGATCTGTTTCCTTCTTGCGGTTTAAGATGTGAGCCCTCATGCCACCATGAGTCTTTGGCCCTTGGATAGATAACTGATCCCCGGTCATTAGTGCTCTGTGGTCACTGCTGGAGGCCTGCCAAAGCCAGGCCAGGCCTCTGTGGCACTGAGGGGATCTTGTAGAGTCCCAGGCAAGCTCACCCTTCAGCGCTGATTTCCATTAGTTCAGGATGGAGGAGAAAGGGCATGTTCTGGAAGCTCCCAGGGTCCCTGCATCATGACTTGGAGAAAATAAAAAGGCTTAATTACTTTGGGGGAAAGTACATGGGCATTTGACATTTTGAAAAATGGTTTCATGACATTTCTTTGATAGGTCTGGACCAAAGGCAGCTGCTTATACATTAGGAGAGTGACAGAAAAGGAGAAAGGAAGGGAGTGGATGGAGAGGCCCAGGTCTTTTAATAATACTCCCTTATATTTACAGAGTGCTTGCTACCATTCAAAGCAGCCTCACAGTCATTACTAAATTATTTGATATTTTATGATAACTCAACAAGGAAGGGCAGGAGATCAAGAAACTCTGCCACTTGCCAGCTGGGTAATCCTTGGCAAATTAACTTTGCCCATATTACTTTTCTTTCAAAAAGGGATGCTGTCTGCTCCATGGGCTTGTTGATAATTAAGTGAAAGACTGTAAATGAGGCCCGCAGGATGGCTCCTAGCATGGGACACGGCTATGCTGTGAGTTTCCATCTCCTCCGGTTCTATGGGTGAGAAAACTGAGGACAGAGAAATGCCGAGCATCGGGAGAATGACAGCACCCAGTGCCTGGACACGCCTGGCTCAGAGTCCTCTCACTACAACATGCAGACTCTCAGAAAAGGGTGTGTTACAGAAGAAGCCAAAGTCCAGTTGGTTATCTTCCACAATTCGTCCCATTCTGGTGACAGAGCCTGAAATGAATTTGGGGCTCCTATGGTGCAGGAGAGACAGGTGGGAAAAGAGGGCTCTGAAGGAAGGCAACAGGCTAGGAGTCAAAAAGGGGTGGGGGGACTGAGGTAGGGCTGGCTTCAGGGGAGGAGACTGAGGTCAGGCTAGCCTCAGGGATGGGGGGAGACTGAGGTCAGGCTGGCTTCAGGAGTGGCTTCAGCTTGCTGGGCTTACAGTGCAATGGACTAGCATAGGTCACAGAACGTGGAGCCTCCTGGATGAGAAAGGTCTGTGTGTGAGGCTGACACCCACAGACAAGGAGTATCTGCTGTAGCAATGCCTGACAAAATCAAGGTTGGTCTCCTCAGACTGATGCAGTTAGGAGAAACTCCAAGGGACTAACCTCAGAGTCGTGTGTTGTGATGGTTACCTTAACTGTGCTTGGCAACGTCCCATAGGCTATAGCTCTGGACTGAGTAAAGAAGAAAGCAAGCTGAGCACCAGCATTCATTTCTCCCTGCTTCCTGACTGTGGGTGCACTGTGATCTGCTGCCTCAGGGTCCTGCCACCATGTCTCCCTTGCCATAATGCGCTGGATCCTTGAACTGCTCACAAAAACATCCCCCTCCCTCAAGTTGGTTTTGTTGAGTATTTTGTCATAGTAAGGAGAAAAGGAGTCAATATATGCATCGAGTTTCAAAAACCCACAGCAGTACAAAATACTGAGTTAGAAATTGACTGGAAAAGAAAGACCCACTCTGCTTTCTCAGAGGTGGCTGCCAATCAGTAGGCTGTGTGATGTAGCAGAAAGGACAGCTGATCAGGACTCAGGAGCTCCAGTCCATCCCCATTCCACACAAGCTTTCAACAGGAGCTCAACTTGTCCTTCGTGAACTTCAGCTTCCTCTCCTGTCAAATGAATGGGCAGAGAGATGGCTTGACAGTTATGAGCACTGCCTGTCCTTCCAGAGGACCAGTGTTCAATTCCCAGCACCCACATGGCAGCTCAACAACCATCTGTAAGTCCAGTTCCAGGACATTCAGTGATGTCTTCTGTCCTCCCTAGATACCAGGGATGTGTATAGTGCACAGACATATGTGTGGACAAAACATCGATACTCATAACAAATAAATGAATGAATGAATGAATGTACTCCTGTAGTAGACTGAACTATAAGAGAATCTTCATGGTTTATCTCAACCTTAATATACATGTTCATATTTTATCTATTAATAAAGATTTGGATTTTTTATTTTAAAATTTTATTGAGTCATAGAAAGTAAATTAAAGTTAAAATGAGCAGTGAAAATATTCTAAGTATTCATTCATTGAATGTACTATAAGTAATTTTTTTTTCCTTTTCTTTTTTTCAGAGCTGGGGACCGAACCCAGGGCCTTGTGTTTGCTAGGCAAGCGCTCTACCACTGAGCTAAATCCCCAACCCCACTGAGCTAAATCCCCAACCCTATAAGTATTTTAAGAATCCTAAGTGACCTACAGATTCTTAGAACTAATATAAGAATTGAGCCAAGTATCTGAGTATAAGACAAATGTGAACATTAAACAATTAAACTGCTAATAATTTCAAGAATGTAATTTTTAAAGTATTAGTAGGTTCTCAATTTATAAAATAGCTATTCTGTTCTGTTTGTTTGTTTGTTTGCATGAGTTTTGCTGTGCTGGGTACAGAACCCAGAACTTCTCATATACTAGGCAAGTTCCACCTATGAATAAAACTCCAGGCAGGACTGTGGTATTTTAGTATCATCTCAATGAGATCTGAGAGTGTGTCAGAAGTGGTTAATGTGGACCAAGTGTGCACAAGGAGAAACATAATTGTCACTTAAAACAGCAGCTTGGCTGGCCTCAATTCCTGGTTAACATTCTTTGTCATGGTTCACTATAGGGCAGCGCAGGTTCTGAAGGCTCTGTAGGAAAAAGAAAGTTCAGAGAGAGGGGTGAGAGATGGCCAGAGGGGGAGGGGGAAGGGAGGGACAGGAAGTTCTTCAGAACTGAGAAATCGTGTTTGAATTTGAAAAGAAAGTGTGAGAGAGAGAGAGAGAGAGAGAGAGAGAGAGAGAGAGAGAGAGAGAACCATGTGCTTATGGGGCCAGAGGACAACCTTAGCTGGCATTCCTCAGGTGCTGTCCACCCTATTTTCAAAGACAGGGTCTCTCATTGGTCTGCAGCTTGCCTGGCAGGCTAGGCTGGATAGCTAGTAAACTTGGGGATTTACATGTCTCCTCCCCTCCAGTGCTGGCATTGTAACCACTGTAAAGTCAGTAATATTATGTAAGTGCAATACTATGCCTGACTGCTGCTGCTGTTCTTGCTACTGATTCTTCTTCTTCTTCTTCTTCTTCTTCTTCTTCTTCTTCTTCTTCTTCTTCTTCTTCTTCTTCTTCTTCTTCTTCTTCCTCTTCCTCTTCCTCCTCCTCCTCCTCCTCCTTCTCTTCCTCCTCCTCCCCCCTCCTCTTCTTTAACATGGGAACTGGGAATTGAACTCAAGTCCCCATGCTTGCAACCAAGCATTTTACCAAGCGATCCATCTTCCCAGTCTAGACATGGAGATATTTACTGTAAAGAAGAAAATCCAGGAAAGAGAACCAGTAGCAATGATTCTAATATCAAGAAAGCTAGGACTCTAAGTCAGGATGATCGTGTTTCTGACCTCTGCATCTGGATAAACAGGGTCAACTTGAGCTTGGCACGTGGCTCTGCCTCGGTGGAGTTAGAACAGGAGAGTCCTGAGCAGAGGAAGCAGGCTGTAGCTGAATTACTGACTGTAGCCAAGAGATAGGCGGAAGCTGTGTATGGGAGCTTTACCTGAGGTGCTGGAGTTCCAGAGCGTGCTGATACTTCTTCCAATTGGAGAGCTGAGGCTGCAAAGGGACAGAAACCATTGAACAAATGAGAGGAGTAGGGTAAATAGAGGTAGTGAGGTAGGGTGGGCTGGTGGCCTCTGTTCATGCCACATTAGTCACATGGCCACTGCAGCAGTGCGCTTGACCAGTTATTAAAGAGCAAGAAGCAAAACAGCACAGAGTCTGGGGGTAAATCGGCCTTTGACAACCTGAGTATGGGGAAACTGACTGGGGGTCACACGTCAGTAGAGCCCAGGATTAACAGCTTCTGTCGAGTCTGTGTTGGGCCCCATAGAGCAGAGATTTTGCTGAGGTCTTTCTTCTTCCGCTATCATTCAGCTCCTGCCACCACCGGTGCTCAGCAAACATCATGTCAAGAGACTCTGTGAATGGGCAAAGGGACAGCTGGAGCTCAATAAACAGTTATTGACTCAATTAACTAATGAATGAATTAATGGGAAATTGACCCAGCCTTTCCTTCTGACCTGACAGAGTTGAAACTATGAGAAAAGAAATTCACAACACAGACGAGCAAGATGGCTCAGCAGCTACGAGCACTGGTTGCTCTTCCAGAGGATCGGGGTTCAATTTCCAGCACCCACATGGCACTCACAACTGTCTGTAACTCTAGTTCCAGGAGATCTGTGACCCTCTTCTGTTCTTCATGATACATAAGCATACATGTGGACAAAACACCCATATTGATAAGATTTTTAATTTTTTTTAAAAATAGCAAGATGCATGGTGATTCCAGTTCACAGAAACTGTACTTTCTGGGACTACACAACATGGATTGTGGGGAAGCTCAGAATAGTGTTGACACTACTCGTGTCTGGGTGTTCCCCATGGGTGGCTCACTGTGGGGATCTGAGAGCACTGAACACTAGCTTGCCCACCTGTGGTGCTTCACTGTGCAGGTCACAGCTATTATAAATGACACAGTAGCCACCACAGGGAGTGGCCATACCCAGGCACACTAGGCCGACTACCAAAGGCCTGTCAGCAGGTACAACTGTTCCCTGGTGCTTGTGCAGAAGATGCTCATTCCCCTCCCTATGCTCCTCCCTGCCCACATCCCACAATAGTTCCTGTCTCTAAGGCAGCAGCTGCCTTATATCCTATTATCTCTGACCACCATTGGGAAGCTGCTTTTATAATTTTTTGATAGTTTTTACCACCAAAAGGGCTCAGGCATTGGCCCAGTGGGCTAGGCAGAGGTCATTCTGATGGTAGAATTCCTCCCCACTTCAGGCCTCTGACCTTCAGTTTATCTTCTATGATACCCTTTCTCTTCCTCATGGGTAACTTCTCTCCAGGAGACTCCTTGGTTCTTTGTATGAATAATTTCCTGCTGGACCTGTCCTGACAGTTTAACAACCATTTTCCACCTGACTGTGATCAGAGCTTAGGTTCAAAGCAAACCTCCCACACTATCTGAGGATGAGTGGATGGAATTGTGCATATGACTATCTAAACCCTAATTGACTGGAGCCTAGAACACTGTGTTAAAGGTTCTGGAGCTAGATTTAAGACTAGCAAGATAGAGTGTAGTACAATGATTGATTCTGATGCCTGCTGCGTGTGTTACATATGGGACACATACTACCCCTCTTCCTTCCAGAGCGTGTGGCAGGCATCAACAATCAAACACTGCACCAACTAGGTTATCAATACCTTTTGAGAGTAGCAAGTAGACAGGAAAGGAAGGGACTTAAGATTTACTTATAGCACTGGAGAGATGCTCAGTGGGTAAAATGATTGCTAGATATGCACGAGGACTTGATTTTGAACATCTAGACCTCATGTTAAAAGCTGGATGTGGTAGCACTTGCCTATAATCCTAGAACTGAGGAATGGAGACAGGTAAACCTCAGGGGCTCATTGGCTGGGCAATCTAGCTGAAAATAGCCAGCTCCAGATTTAGTGAGAAATCTTGTCTCCAAAAGTTAATAAATAAGTAAAATAATAAAAAGACAGACATGATTGAAGAAGGCATCCCAACCTCAACTTCTGGTCTCCTTATACAGTTGCATGGGTGAATGCCCTCCTACCTTAGGACAACCCTACAAAGGGGTTACTATTGAAAACCCTTTTATGGATGAAAATGTGAGATTTAGGGAAGTAAATAATTTGCTTAAGGCCAGATAATCTAGCAAAGTTAGACTCTCTACCTAGATTACCAATACAACTAGCCACCCTTCCTGCGTTGTCCTGCATGGTCCCTTAGTATGTTTCATAGAAAAGGTTGGGCCAGGGTTGGGGATTTGGCTCAGTGGTAGAGCACTTGCCTAGAAAAGGTTGGGCCATGCGATCACTAAAGGGAGAGAGAAGATTCACTCTGGACAGAGCTTTGCCAAGCACCACACACAAGCGGACCTTTTAGTCTCTCCCATGGCTGACAATGATGAGTACTGATAATGATGATAAATCCTGTGGTGGTGCAGCCCAGGCACCCGTCATTGGAAGGGGTTAGACTCCACAGCAGCAGAGAAAGGGTTAGTGGTTCCCCAAGGCATCTTTACATGTGATGGATTATTAGACGACTCCTGACCATTTCAAAACGCACATATTCATCAGTATTACCCAAGCCCCACGAGAGCCCTCAGCCACAAGATTCTCCTAAATGCTTCTCCTAAATGCAGACTCTGTCTTTGGCTTTTCTGCTGACATCAACCACAGAAGGATGGCTTCCTTTGCCTGCTTGCTGCCCTTGACGATTGAGATACCAGTTTCAGGATCTACTGATTTCCTGAGGTCTATTTTCCAACAATGTGTGGCCCACACATGGTTCATTTCCACAGGAACATATTTCAAAACTGGCCCTTCAGATTAGGGAGTGTTAAGGCTTCTAGTGGAGTCAAATGGGGTGTGTCCTACATGTTTCTTATTCCATAGTCAGACCCCTGCAACCTCCTGCATTCCACCCCATGTTGGGCAGAAAACATAGACCTACTGCCCAGATTAAATTGTGCACCTGTGTGTATGTGTGTCTCTCTGTATGTTTGTGTGTATGTCTCTATGTGAGTGTGTCTGTATGTCTATGTGTGTGTTTATGTGTCTATGTGTGTGTCTGTGTGTGCCTGTGTGTATGTCTCTATATCTGTCTGTCTCTGTGTGTTTGTGTGTCTATGTGTGTATGTGTCTGTCTGTGTGTGTCTCTGTGTGTGTGTTTGTACGTATGTCTATGTGTGTATGTGTCTATGTGTGTATCTGTGTGTGTTTGTGTATGTTTCTATGTCTGTCTATGTCTGTGTGTGTTTGTGTATGTTTCTAGGTCTGTCTATGTCTGTGTGTGTTTGTTTCTGTGTGTGTATATGTGTATGTATCTGTGTGTTTGTGTGTATGTCTCTATTTCTGTCTGTCTCTCCGTGTGTGTCTGTGTGGATGTGTATGTTTTCCAGAGGATGACATCAGGTGTCCTTCTAAATTGTTTCCCATCCTTTTTTTTTTCTTCTTTTGTTTTGAGACACAGCCTAGAACTCAACCTCTATAGAACTCACCAATTCAATAGCTGTCCTGCAAGCCCTCAGGGATCCTCCTCTGTCTGTCTCCCAAGGACAGAGATCAAAGGCTCAGGTTGCCACATCTGGTTCTTTTCCACAGGCGCTAGGGACGGCACTCACTTCCTCCTGCCTGTACTTACAGACTGAGCCACCTCCCAAGCCCTTTGCTCTGTGCCTTCTACAGTTAGTAATGGACTGTCACCAGCAACCGATCACTCAGAAAAGATGAACACTCAGGTTCCACCCTACAAATAGAGACCGCGGGGGTATGATGTCACCAGTTAACATAGTAATTAAGTACTAGATTTTGAGGCAAAGAACCCCTGGAAATGTTAAAAGTAAATATAGGTTTTCCTTTTCAGGGAAGCTTCATGCAAGGTGACGTTGGGAGCCATAGAATGAAACTTGGGTCTTCTAGAGGGTTGGGAAATGAATTCAGAGAAATATCAGGCTTCAGTCAGAGTCTACACCCATTCTTTACCAACTACAGAACCTCAGCATGACCCTTCCCAGCCTCTGCCTCTTCATCTAACTAACATCTAAATGGCCTTCAAGTCTAAAGTTCTTAAGGTCTCCAAAGTGGCCCATTTAACTCCCTCGGCAGCCACCTTTCATGCAACATGAATACATTTTGTCACAGAAACTGGCCTAAATTGATGTTCATGGTTTTATTTATAAAATAGGAGTACTTCTCTATTTCACTCTAGAAAAAAACTCACATGAGGCTGAGAGATAGCTCAGTAATTAAGGGTGCACACTGCTCTTGCAGGGGACCTGAGTTCAGATCCCAGCACCCACAGGGTGATAGACATATAAAACAAAAAAGAAATCTAAAAAACAAAAGTTAAAATAGGTTTTAAAACAAAATCATGTATTTGACTGTGGGATGCTGCCCCAGACCCACCAGGGTAACACATGCCACACTAGCCATGCAAGGTAAAGGAAACCACAAGTCAAACACTTCTGAGGTCTGACTCACAGCTGACCCTATAAGGTCTGCATCATTACACAGCTGTAACTAAGCAAAGCAGCAAGCATTTCTATAGCCCCTGTGACTGAGAGAAGAGATATGGTGAGCAGGTCTTGCCTGGATTTTGCTCCAAAGGGCCAGACACCAAACGTTTTAGGCTTTGGAGGCCACATATGGCCTCTGTTGCAACAATTCATCTTTGTTGTACAACAGCAGCTTTAGCCAGCAAGCACGGCCGTGTACTCCTGATATTTTGTTTAAGGCTAGGAAGCTAACTTAGTCAGTAAAGGACTTGCTACATAAGCATGGGGAGAAGGACTTGAGTTCAATTCCCCAGAGCCCATGTATTAAAATGAAATCAAGCGGTTTGTGCCAGAGAAGTGGAGACAGGTGGCTCCCACAGCCTGGGCAGCAAGCTCTGAGCCAGTAAGAGGCTCTGACCCAAAAGACGAGGTGGATGGCACCTGAGAAATGACACCTGAAGTTGGCCTCCAACCTACAGACACACACAGACAGACATGGGGAGTAGGGGAGGAGGGAGAGGGGGAAGAAGAAGGAGAGGGGACAGGGAGAGGGAGACATAGACACAGAGACACAAAAACAAAGACAGAGACAGACAGTCAGAGGCAGCAGGTGGAACTTCCCCCAGAGATCATTTATTCCCACCTCTATTGCTCAATGATCTCTGAGATAGATGAGCAGAAAAGATAAAGGCCCAGACTCTAGCCCGCAGCCCGCTCAATAAGCTGGGGCCATGCTAAGTCTCTCCTGGCCTGGACTTAGACTCCGCCGTGGCATCTAGCCCTTCGGACCAGTGGGGATAACAAAGAGGAACACCGCCTCAGAGTTAAGGAGACTTGGGTTGAATCCAAGGCTATTTTATCTGCTGTGTAAGCTTGGGTGGACCACTTAACCTCTCTGGGCCCTCAGTTTTCCATGACTAAAAAGGAGAATAATGCCTATTTCCTGGAGTTGTTACAAGGACCAGAGTGGAAGACCATCAAGTCTCTCATGTGTCTGATGCAATCAATACCCAAGAACATTAGAAGCAGAGAAGGAGCCGAGTGTCCTCATCCAGCTGGAAGATCAAAAGCCACGAGAAACAGAAGCTATATTCTCTTGTCAGGGCTCTGTCTGTAAAGGCCATTTGGCAGAACTGAGCGGAAGGAGTTGATGCCAGCTGAGCAAGACTTCAGCCAACGTGAGGGTGGCAAGTGACAGCTCTGTTTGCCATCTGCCCTGCTCTGGCCTTTTGGCCAGGCGCTACAGGGTGGCACCCCTTGTGCCCGTGCATGCCAAGAAGCAGGAAGGGAGGGCAGATGCTCAAGATGGCCCTGGGGCAGGGTGGGAGGGCACGACTTTGGGTAGAGTCCTCGAGCTGCTGCCTGCTAACATAGGGACGACTGAGAGAACAGGATCTGAGCAGCCAGCTTGGGCGCTAGAAGCCAAGGTCAAGGCCATGAGAGGAATCACCAAATCTAAGAGACTGAAGAGAAAGGAGCCTTCTCCATTCCTCAATCCCAGCTCCCATTTTATAGATGAGGAGTCTGAGCCTCATCCAGTGCCCTAGAGCAGCAAAAGAGAAGCAGGACAATTGTGTGGCCTTTCCACCACCAATTATCTGTGTGTGTGAGTGTGTGTGTGTGTGTGTGTGTGTATGCGCATGCACACATGCACATGCGTGTTTGTGGGGGATATTCATAAGTGTATATATGCACGTGGAGGCCAGAAGTCAAGGTTAGGTGTCTCCTCCAATCACTTTCCACCTTATATATTGAGACAGGGTCCCTCAGTAAGCCTGGAGCTTTCTGAAACAGCTAGACTAGCTGGCCAGCAGACCCCAAGGGTCTTCCTGCCTCTGCCTCCCCAACACTGGATTACAAGTGTATGCTACTGTGCCTGGGGATAGGCTCTGAGGATCCAAATCAGCTCTTCATGCTTACAGAGCAAACACTTTACCAACTGATCCATCTCCTCAGCCCCAGAAAATGCCCATCTTCCCTAAAAGGGACAGGGAATGTATCATTATGTAGAATGTGGTTATAATAACAGTAACTACCACAAGGGTTGTTTTGCAGGTTAATCAAGTGTCTACACTGCATAAGCCTTCCCCAGAAGCAGGCTCCATGACTCCCACTCTCCTGTTGTTCCCCTTCGTTGGTGTAGAATGACTAATTGACTTCTCATGTGTGGATGAAAAGCAGGCTTGGACTGGTCACTGATCAGCTCACCATAAAAACTTCTGCCTTTGTATTAGCCAAGAGAGAATAGATACCCTGTGGCTAACTATATACACATATAAAGCTTCCTGGAGACCACCAGCTCAGAAGCAAAACAATTCCTACGTGCTGTCATCCCAACAGGGATGGAGTAGGCAGGCAGCCAGGAAGGCCTTGCGAACACACCAACCTCCCAAGTGTGCTGGAGCATTAGCAATTCACAGGGGATGCATCTAAGCCAAAGCAACAAGTCACCGCTCCAGTTGTCTCTTTTGTATGCTGGCTGCCTGTGCTCATGGCAGATGTGGCTCTAGACTCTGGGCCCTTGGATCAGGTTGCTGTCTTCACAGTTCAGTTCTATGGCTACGTGACCTTGCTCCAGTTATCACCTGGCCAGCTCCTTCCTAATAAGGGCAGTCACCGAAACCACCGAGACTCTGTTCCCCTTTCCTTTACTGTTTAAAGCCATGATTGGCTGTCAAATACACAATGGCTCTCCCTCGAAACGACCTCAGAGGGCAGCATTCAAGCACTTCCTTGGAACACCTCAAGTACTCAATACAGACCCATTAGTCAACTGATTGACTGGCTGGCTGATCAACAGCCCACCCCATGAGCTCAGGGAAGGACTCCAGGGCCGTCCCCAGGACAGTGGGCCCGGTCCGAGTGCTGAAGCATCTACAGGAAGGCAAATCCAAAGTCCCAAAACTTTTGTCCCAGCTTCTTTTTATTCTTGAGTCTGCATGCATGGTACAGTGTGCGCACGCCTGTGTGTAGTGTTTGAGTATAGGCACACACGTGACAAGTCACACATGAGGAGCCTTCCACCTTGTTTGAGACTGGGCCTCTTTTGTGTTTGTCAGTGAGGATGAGAGGCTGGCTGGCTGGCTGAGAATTTCTGGGAAATATTCAGTTTTGGCTTCCTGTTGGCTTCCCTTCTCGCCGTAGGAGCTCTGGGATTACAAACACAGGCTAGCATGTTCTGCTTTGTGTAGGTTCTGGGAAGTCAGAGTCAGGTCCTCATGCTTGCATAGCAAATGTTTCCCCCACTGAACCATCTTCCTATCTCTCTTATTATTATTTTTTTAATCTTTAATGTGTTGTTTGCTTTTTGAGATGGGGGCGGGAGTGTCTTGCTCTGTAGACCAGGCTAGCCCATAATCTACTACATAGCTCAGGTGACCTTGAGCTTTTTTCCCCCATCATTGTTTAGACTCGGCCTCCTGAATAAGATCAAAGAAAAAGCAGCCTGCAGATCCCTTTCCTTGGGGCACGTTACAATCCAAACCGTCTTGCAAGGAACCGGCTGGATCCCAATCCATCAGTGCCAGAAAGCCATCTTCTGTGAAAGCAGGTATTGCCTTGATGGATTCTGCCAGGCAGGGACTGTGGCCAGCTCTCCAATCGATACTACTCAGCAGAGGCCTTTCGAGAGCATAGCAGAGGAAGGGAGAAAGGTCGTTTGCTTAATAAATGGACTTGTGCTATAGAGGGTCTGTCCTTTTCTCTCCTCCCTCCCTCCCTCCCCCTCCCCTGCTCTTCTATCTCCGACTTTCAGCTATGTGTCATTCTAGCTATTCTGCTATTCTCCTCTCTTCTTTCTCCTCTTCCTCCCCTCCCCCATCAACATCCCAAAAGATACTGAATATTTTTAATTTATTTTTAATCGCTAAAAACAATAGCTTTTGCCTACTTCTACCTGCCATAAATACTTTTTGGAAGAAGATGGGGTATAGCATGGAGGGTGGGTGGATGGTAACCAACTTGCCTGCCTGCTCCTGTAAGGGGAACTCTCTATGTCTGCTTTCCTAAAAGCATTAGGATCGGAGCCAGGGAAATGCCCACCAAAGCTTCCTAACAATGTTTTCTTTCATTTCCAGGTTTCCCCTCTATTCCGGGATTTGGGGTGTCAGGCTATCGTGCCTCCCCTCACTGAACATCTCTGTAATTTAACTACACTGTGGCAGGGATGTCTTCTGCAACTTGCTATATTTGGGGTTCCCATAATCCGTGCTGAGATCCTGTTCTCTCACTCAGTTTCTTCCTCGTCAGTCCTTAGGGGAACTGGGGTTCCACAGGATCATCCAGCCCAAGGTGCCAAGACAGATTAATCAGAGGGAAGTGGGGCAAAGGGCACACAGCCTTAACTGGGTCCTGGGCAGGGTTATTTGGGCTAGAGTGTACTGAGAGTTCTCTTTGGTTGGGGGGCCAGAGTAGTACAGGACATCCCCATGTTCAGAGTCTCCACAGGCCCCCCAAATGTAAGCTGCCTTCCTATCCTAACTTCTAATTTCTGATTTTGTTTTATCTATAAAAAAAAGAGATCAGAAGGGTCTCCTTCTTTGGAGGTAAGTTGATTTTCTTTTGAGTTACATGAACATGAGGGGGCCATTTTATATTCAAACTGTATAAGCTTTTACTGTAAATCAATTCCTATTGCTAGGCTTTGAGAGTCAGGATATAGGCATATCCTCTGGGAGGGGCACTACTGAGCCAGCAGGCACCAGGTAGCCAGCCATACATTGCTTCAAAGAACATACTTGGCTGCCATGCTCCTAAGTCCACTGGAGAATGTTAGGAACTAAGAAACACAGCAGGTTCATAGGGAAGGCCGACATGAAACTAGCCTTCAGAAAAACTTTACCAGACGAGTTCTAAGCTCACAACCACAGCTGTCTGTCATGAGGCCCTGGAGCGGCAGAGCAGCAGACCAGCAGAGTGTCATGGCTGTAGGCAGCCATGATGGGACGGTAAAGGGAGAAAGAGCCTGCCTTTCTGGTCTCAGACTATCAGAGTGGATACAGCATTGCAACCAGGGGCAGCTGTGAAGGGTCTTGAAGGGGAGATACCGAGCCTCTGGGCCCTCGTTTCCCTAAGACTCTCCAGAACAAAGGGAGTTTCTGTCTTACAGGTTTTCAGTAGGGTGTGTGTATGTTGGGGGAGGTAAGTTTTGTACCATATGGCCTAGCCTGGCCCGGCCTATGAGCCAAGCAGACATTAGCTGAGACCATAAACTTAACCTGGAAGCTGTAAGGGGACAAGGGAGGGGCTTCAAGTCCACAGTATCACTTTTTAATCATCAACTCTCTGTTACAGAGGAGAACTGCAGGGGTGTGGCTTGATTTTGGGAGGGAGAAAAAGAAGGAGAAGGGAAGAGAAGGAAAAGGAAGAGGAAGAAGAAAGGTGGGAGGGAGTGGGAGAGAAAGAGGGAAGGAACAGGAGAGGGGGAGGGAGGGAGAAGGAGGAGAGAGAGGGAGAGAGGGAGAAAGAGAGAGAAATAAAGGGTGTGTTCTAACAGAGGGCCTCCCACCCCAGTCCTGGAGTAGAGCTCCGTGGTGGGTCTCATCACTTCTCTGGACTAACGGCTTCATTTCTTCTCACCTCCTATCTGGAGCCAACACATGAACAACACATAAAACTAACAGCATCCTCTGTGTCTCAGAGGAGAGAGGAATCAGGCACTGTGAAAAGTGCCAGAAGGAAGGCATGTTATCAGGACACTAACAGAGGGAAGCCCTGCTCTGAGCCACATGACCGTTACAAACACTGTGGTTTCTCTGACTCCCGGGAACCAGTGTGCCAAGTACCGAGTGCACATGACTTGGTATTCATGTAGCCAAGGGTGTCACTAGAGCATTAACAACCAGCAGGACCCGGACACCCATTGTCAGAGTTGACCCTGACCACAGCATTGGTGTGAGGTCTCTATTTCCTTCTAGGTCAGATGCTGACATGGCTGGTGATTTTGTAGGCATCTGGATCTCCAGAAGGGAGGCTGGAGTGCTGGGGTGTGAGGGCATTGGCTTTACCACAGGGAGTGACTGACGACCAGGGTACATGTTCCGAAGTGCCACGCTGCGTGTGGCTAGCGTCACCTTATAGATGGGGTGCAAAGATCAGAGGACTGAAGAGAGCTTCCTGAAATCTGCCTAGGCAGTGAGGCACCTGGCTGGGAAGCATAAGATATCAGGGCCATAGATTTGATTTTTAGCCAGGAAACCTCCCATAGGGTTTTTATCCATAAGCTTAGAGAAGAGCAGAGACTCTCTGGCTAGCTTAACAGGGGATCTCAGAGCTGCTTCCAACTCCCCAGGGAGCCCTGGGTCTGACTGGAGACACCAGTGAGATTTTATACGCGATGCCCAGACCTGAGGACTCCTCCACAGCACACTCAGCACGGCAGCATTTGAAGCAGGGCAGCCTGGCCCACAGAGGAGAGAGGATGGAACAGCCAGATTCTGCCAGGTGGAGGGACACAGGGTAGAGCGTTTCAGTGCGGCAGCAAGAAAGGCCTGGAAGAAATCAGAGCACTTGGCTACTGAGTGGTATTTATGGAACATTTGTGACATGTTAGTGAGTAGGAGGGTCAGCTGAGGTTGAGGGAGACACAGCGCTCTCTCATCGTCTGTTTCTTGGGCTGTTACTGGACTCTGCTCACTGCTGGGCTGGGGTTGATTTTAGTGTGTGTGTGTGTGTGTGTGTGTGTGTGTGTGTGTGTGTGTGTGTGTACGTGTCCATGTGCATATGCAAATGTGTGCCCAAAAAATGCCTTTCTTATGTGCACTGCAATAGAGACAGAGTCTTTTACTGAATCTAGAGCTCACTGATTCAGCCCCACTGGCTGGCCAGCAAGCCCTAGGGAGTCCCCATCTCTGCCACCTGCCTTGTTGTTGTTGTTGTTGTTGTTGTGGTGGTGGTGGTGGTGGTGGTGGTGGTGGTGGTGGTGGTGGTGTAGGTTCTGGAGGTTAAGCTCTGGTCTTTACATTTGAACTACAAGCACTTTACTAACCAAGCCATCTCCTTGGTCCCTTCTGTACTAGTTGTAATGGGTGAGGCTAAGGGTGGGGCTCCATTGCTAAGAAAATAAAAGTTGAGAAACCACTGACTTCATTGACTCACCATAGATTACAAGAGAAGAAACTGAGGCACAGAATAGCAATGACTAAATGTCTTAGAGTGGGCGTGGCTTCTTGCTGGTCAGTTCAATACACTTACGCCCTCCTACCTCCTTCTCAAGTACCAAGTACCCAGTACTCTGCTAGGCTAAAGGGTATGGGGTGGGGGAGAAAATAAGTGAATACACACACCCTTACACATACACACACCCTTACACACACACACACACACACACACACACACACACACACACACACCATGACTAGCATGCCGTCCTCCAAGCCATTGCCACTGGATTATTTTTCATGTCTGCCCTGAGGTAGAAGCCCTCTCTAGCCATCTCCTTAGGCTCTACCCTAATGGAGCAACCATGAATGAGCAGAGTCCTTTGATGTCTGAGCCAGAAAGGATCCTCCCTCCTTCCACTGTTTGTCAGGCATTTTGGTGGTAGAGATGAGAAGCTGACTAATACAAGGTGTTTGTGGATGCTATTAAGCCTAGGATCTCAAGACAAGGCCATCCTGGATTAGTTAGATTAAATCCAGGACTTCACATCCTTATGAAAGACACACAGAGGAGAGTCACCCAGAGAAGAGAATGTGTGGCAATGGTGGCTGAAGGAAGCGCCCCCTAGAATGGCAGCACCCAGGAAAGATGTGCCCCTACAGCCGCTAAGGGCAGGCCACCCTGACGACACTGTAATAGCGGATGTCTGACTTCTAGGACCTGAAGAGAACCAATTTCTGACCCACCACCTTCCATCTCACTATAAGCCCACTGGGATTATAAGCACGCTGTGCCATCATGGGGGCCAACTTCATGTAGTCTCTGGGGATTCGAACCCAGGTCCTCACTCTTGCTCACCATGCCTTTCTTAGGATTCATTCTTAGAAATGAATTGTTGTGTCGAGAAATATATTCAGGCTAGCATTTTTTTTTCCAACCCACTTCTTCAGAAAGCTCAGAGGACTCTTCCCTGTAGGCTTTGAAAACACCTGCTTGGAAGGTAAACTTCAAAAACATTTATTATTGAACTGCCCATCTGATAAGTTTCGTGATGGTTTTTGATTCCGTGGATGCACATTTCTTTGATTGTTAATTACAGTAGCTTGGGGCCCTGGTGGGTAGAGTCCCACAGAGGTAGAGAGAGCTCTGTCTGCCTTTCAGTCAGCTCTACATCCCATCACAGTTGTGGAGATTCCTGTACCCCTCTAGCTGAGCTCTGCATTTCCTCTCCCCCACAGGGTAGGTGAAGCATAGCCAAGCTGTCCTTCGCTTGTCTAAGTTGTCTTGGGTTTGCCCCTGCAGATGATGCAGCTTGTATCCGTAGGCCCCTGACCTGCCAGCTCTGCAGGCTGACAGAGCGAAGGCCAGCTGGCTGATCTCTCCGCGCCAGCTGGGCATGACCTCCTGGACCCCGTTCCCATGGATCAACCGAAAAGGATCACCCCTGTTCCCTACTGAGGCACAGAAGGAATGCAAGGAGAGGGTCAGGAAATGGTGTAATGACACAAGATGCTGGGGTGACCTGCATAGACTTCACAGTCAGAACAAGGCACCCAAGCCTATTCTTCATGTGACCCAAAGATTAAGCAGCTGTTCTCAGAAGCCTTCCTGACATGCTAACCTGGGGTCCCCACAACTGGGAAGCCTGAAGTAGACGTTTTCCCTGCATTTTTGTGAGAAAAGAGATCTTTCTGGAAAGAGGGAGTGGAAGAGGAGAATAAAGAATGGGTGAAAGAGGGGGGGTTGGAAGGGGGAAACAGAAGGGGAAGAGGCAGGAGAGGAAGGACGAGGAGGTAGATTGAAGCACACGGTGGACATGCTTATCAGTAAAGGACAGCTCAGAACACACAACCCGGTTCTGGCGCTGCCTCGTTTCCCATGAGTCTCTGGGAGTAAGGAGGAAGCTGTGTCACATCAAGAACAGCAGACCCTAACCAAAATGTTCCCACATTCCCTCTCTCCCATGGTCTTACTCTTTCTTCCTTTCTCTCCGCTCCTCATTGGATAGGGTATCATGCAGCCCTGACTGACCTCGAATTCATTATGTAGCTGAAGGTGACTTTAAATTGATCCTCCTCTGGAATGGAAAACACCATCCTCTCTCTCCCCCTCTCTCTCCCCCCTCTCCCCCTCCCTCTCCCTTCTTCTCCCTCTCCCCTTCTCCCTCTTTCCCTCCCTCTCTCCCTCCCTCTTCCTCTCCCTTTCCCTCTCCCTCTCTCCCTCCCTCTTCCTCCCTCTCTCCTTCTCCCTCTTTCCCTCCCTCTCTTCCTTCCTCTTCCTCTCCCTTTCCCTCTCCCTCTCCCCCCTCCCTCCCTTCCTCTCCCTCTCTCCTTCTCCCTCTTTCCCTCCCTCTCTTCCTCCTTCTTCCTCTCCCTTTCCCTCTCCCTCTCCCCCCTCCCTCCCTTCCTTCCCCTTCTCTCTTTCTCTCTCTTTCTGGTTTTACAAGTTTGCTTTTGTGTGGGGAGGCATGTATTTGGTGACACGTGTGTGGACGATGGACAACTTAGTGGATTCAGTTCTCTCTTCTACCTACATCGGGTTCTAGGACTGAACATGGGTTGTCAGCACCTTTACTAGCTTGGCTGTTTTGCTGGATCCCAGGTGTATTTATGAAAAGACATTTCAGTTCCCAGATCTCTTCAACTCTTCATATCAGCTGAGGAGGTCCACTGAGCTGGATAGTCAGCTGGTCTGCAGGTGGGCCACACCTCTCTCACTTCTGGAACCTTCTCTCCCTATCAGCTGTAGACTGCCTCACCTTGATGGGTTCTGGTGGGGTTGCGCCATTCTCTGGGCCCATTGTCTGGGACTCCACACATCTTTAGTAGCCCATCTGTTTAGTAACTTACCTTTCCTAGGAATGGAGAGGTAATGGCCGCCCGGTGGGTTTCTTCAATGTTCCTGAAGAACCCTTCACTCCTGTACAGTGGAGTGCAGACTCCACTGTCCTCATAGGCACACACCTACCAAATGCATATGAATTCCAGTTGTATAATGATTGTGTCCTTAGATCCTAGCCAGACAGGATGAGAAGAGGGGGACATTCAGTGCTGTTCTGCACTTCAGAATCCTGGACCACCAAGACCACTACAACTTTGGGGGAATGACTTAGTTGAGGTCAAGAGGTTACCAGGGCCCAAGGTAGAATCACATCTTTGTCTTCAGACTCCACTAAAATGTCTGTGTCTAGGACCATAATATAATTTCCACAGGCCCTATGCACTTTTGCTTTTGTGGGCTCTTCCAGCAAAGTAAGATGTTAAATACTATATGCACTAGTATCGACAAACAGTTGAGTCATTAGACTATGTTCATTGTTGTTCTTTCATTACTTTTCTTTCTTTTCATCCTGGTTTTAAGAGAAACCCAAATCGAAATGTCTTCCGGGCCCTTGGAAGTCCAGAGGCCTGCCACACTTGATGAGAGGAGCCCGATATGCCTTGCTACCTACTTAACACTCACATAGACACGGCTGGTCTTTTAAGTGGTTCCATGCATGTGGAAGGAGACTAGATTATCGGGAAGGAAAGAGATCTCGCTATTAATAATGTAAAACACCTGCCAGCCCCAGGCCCCTCCAGCTGGGAAGCACATACAAAGGCTACCATTGATCTCCAAGCAGCCAGGAAGTTAGAATTCAGATTCCCATGGGAGCTTGATTCCTCCAAGCCTCTCTCTCTCCTCAGTCCCCAGCTCTCATTCAACCCTGATGAAACAGGCTTCGTGATCTTTCTGGCTCACAAACATGTGTCTGAGGCTGTTACAGAGAAGCACTCTTCTTTTTCCTCATGGGAACACATAAAAGAGTTCACTCATGATGATCAAGGGGACGGGCACTGAGACTGGGGACAGCTCCAAGGGTTAGATGATGCTGGGAGGCTGCATTCAATTAAGAGGCTAAGTAGCTCTCTCTGTGCTTGCCTTTGAAGAGCCCAGGTAATGGGCTCCTTCAGTTCTACTGCTGGTAATTGAAAGTCATAGTCTGGCTTTCTGCCTTCAGGGAGGGGGAGCAAGTAGACCAGAGAAGGGAATGTGGGTTAGTAACGCTCCCAGCCCCCACCCTAACACACACACACACACACACACACACACACACACACACACACACACACACACACGGAGGGGCGGGGCAGGGCATGGTCTCAGTAGGAAACCTCCTATATGGTCCAGGCTATCTTTGAACTCACAGATCTGCCTGCCTCCACTCTGTCTCCTGAGCTCTGGCTTTAAAGGCACATGCTACCACGTGCCTGGTCACATTATATTTATATTTTATAACTGCATTTCTAGAAACACCAGCAGTCATGCACGCATCCACGTCAATGTCAAAATCCTCAAACACTCACTTCTGTCTCCAAACACATCTCTTTTTACATAACTTTGAAGAAATGTGCTCGTGAGAAATCCAGACCCATATTTTTATCCCTTGAAATAATAATGAGTATCTATAGATAGGCGTCTGGAAGCATAAAACGTGGATTCCGTTTTACGAAGGAAACCAGGAAGCTCCAAGAGTTTAAATATTTAACCCGGAACATAACGACTAACAAAGAGTAGAACTAAGATTTAAACCCTGACTGGCCTAAGCCCGGAACTCATTCAATAGAGACGGAATTCTAGTATGGATTACACCCTTAAATTAATGATGAAACATTGACTCTAAAACCATTGGCGGCAGCAGCTCTCTGCTCCCAAACCCCGTGGGAGAGAGACTTCACCGCCTGATCAGGTGGGCACTCCTGAGGCTGCAGAGCGGAGGAGACCACCAACACTGCCCACCCCTGCCCACATCCCTGGCCCAAGAGGCAACTGTATAAGGCCTCTGGGTTCCCGTAGGGGAGAGCCCAGGAGCGGCAGGATCCCTGCGCCTGAGACACCGCCAGAACCTGAAGGAAACAGACCGGATAAACAGTTCTCTGCACCCAAATCCCGTGGGAGGGAGAGCTAAACCTTCAGAGAGGTGGACACGCCTGGGAAACCAGAAGAGACTGCACTCTGTGCACATCCAGACGCCAGAGGAAA
This sequence comes from Rattus norvegicus, assembly GCF_021556685.1. Classification (NCBI taxonomy): domain Eukaryota; kingdom Metazoa; phylum Chordata; class Mammalia; order Rodentia; family Muridae; genus Rattus; species Rattus norvegicus. The sequence continues at coordinate 70,364,167 of NC_141541.1, forward strand.
ACACCAAACGCCATCTGGAACCCTGGTGCACGGAGGCTCCCGGAAAGAGCGGCGCAGATCTTCCCGGTTGCTGCTGCCGCGGAGAGGACTTAGGCAGTACCCCACGAGCAAACTTGAGCCTTGGAACCACAGGTAGGACCAACTTTTCCCCTGCAAGAAACCTGCCTGGTGAACTCAAGACACAGGCCCACAGGAACAGCTGAAGACCTGTAGAGAGGAAAAACTACATGCCCGAAAGCAGAACACTCTGTCCCCATAACTGGCTGAAAGAAAACAGGAAAACAGGTCTACAGCACTCCTGACACACAGGCTTATAGGACAGTCTAGCCACGGTCAGAAATAGCAGAACAAAGTAACACTAGAGATAATCTGATGGCGAGAGGCAAGCGCAGGAACCCAAGCAACAGAAACCAAGACTACATGGCATCATCGGAGCCCAATTCTCCCACCAAAGCAAACACTGAATATCCAAACACACCAGAAAAGCAAGACCTAGTTTCAAAATCATATTTGATCATGATGCTGGAGGACTTCAAGAAAGACATAAAGAACTCCCTTAGAGAACAAGTAGAAGCCTACAGAGAGGAATCGCAAAAATCCCTGAAAGAATTCCAGGAAAACACAATCAAACAGTTGAAGGAATTAAAAATGGAAATAGAAGCAATCAAGAAAGAACACATGGAAACAACCCTGGACATAGAAAATCAAAAGAAAAGACAAGGAGCTGTAGATACAAGCTTCACCAACAGAATACAAGAGATGGAAGAGAGAATCTCGGGAGCAGAAGATTCCATAGAAATCATTGACTCAACTGTCAAAGATAATGTAAAGCGGAAAAAGCTACTGGTCCAAAACATACAGGAAATCCAGGACTCAATGAGAAGATCAAACCTAAGGATAATAGGTATAGAAGAGAGTGAAGACTCCCAGCTCAAAGGACCAGTAAATATCTTCAACAAAATCATAGAAGAAAACTTCCCTAACCTAAAAAAAGAGATACCCATAGGCATACAAGAAGCCTACAGAACTCCAAATAGATTGGACCAGAAAAGAAACACCTCCCGTCACATAATTGTCAAAACACCAAACGCACAAAATAAAGAAAGAATATTAAAAGCAGTAAGGGAAAAAGGTCAAGTAACATATAAAGGCAGACCTATCAGAATCACACCAGACTTTTCGCCAGAAACTATGAAGGCCAGAAGATCCTGGACAGATGTCATACAGACCCTAAGAGAACACAAATGCCAGCCCAGGTTACTGTATCCTGCAAAACTCTCAATTAACATAGATGGAGAAACCAAGATATTCCATGACAAAACCAAATTTACACAATATCTTTCTACAAATCCAGCACTACAAAGGATAATAAAGGGTAAAGCCCAACATAAGGAGGCAAGCTATACCCTAGAAGAAGCAAGAAACTAATCGTCTTGGCAACAAAACAAGGAGAATGAAAGCACACAAACATAACCTCACATCCAAATATGAATATAACAGGAAGCAATAATCACTATTCCTTAATATCTCTCAATATCAATGGCCTCAACTCCCCAATAAAAAGACATAGATTAACAAACTGGATACGCAATGAGGACCCTGCATTCTGCTGCCTACAGGAAACACACCTCAGAGACAAAGACAGACACTACCTCAGAGTGAAAGGCTGGAAAACAACTTTCCAAGCAAATGGTCAGAAGAAGCAAGCTGGAGTAGCCATTCTAATATCAAATAAAATCAATTTTCAATTAAAAGTCATCAAAAAAGATAAGGAAGGACACTTCATATTCATCAAAGGAAAAATCCACCAAGATGAACTCTCAATCCTCATCTTCGGTTGGTTTATATACAAGTGTGCAATTTCTAGGCTTGAAAGTAAAATGATGCTATCTCGTGCTGGATAGAGGAGCCTTATTTTTTATTATGGCAGCTTGCTATTTTTGTAATATGGTGATTTGGTTGAACACATTAAAGTACAGTAGTAACTGATCTCCCCCTCTTCCTGGATGAGTGAGGAGATGATTAAATGTTGATGTCAGCATCCATGAGCATATTCAGATGAGCTTCTGCTTCTGTTGAAAAGGATGCTGTGTTTGATTGTGATCCGAAGCTTTGAAGCACTACTTGGCATCTCCTTCCTTGGAGGTCTCACTGTTTAAACATAACAGATTTGATAGCTTGTTGGTAAGGTGAGGTCCAGCTTGTCTCCACTAGGTCATCTTCATGTGAATCCGGTGGTTATACGGTTTTGTTCTAGGGATATTTCATTTTTTTAATAACGGTTTTAGCTGACATTCATGGAGAGAATGAATCCTTAGAAGTGTGCCACTAGTGAAAGGAAATCCTGTCTAGAGTATGTTTCTTTACAAAGCTGTGTCACACCATCCTTTGGGCCCTCTGCTGGAAAAGTAGAATCAAGTCTCAAATAATGCCTTTTAAATTGTATCCTCTAGTATTATAGATGTAGGGCAGTACTGTATCATACCTCTGTGGATGTAAAATAGCTTGTACCTGCTTTATGATACGAAGTAGTGACCGTGCTTTATCAGAGCTGTTTTTAATGATGTTGCTCAGAATGTTTTCTTTCCAGATGATGATTGAGAAGCTAATTTAAAAAAAAATGGTGCCAGGTACCACAAGAGTAACAGAACTGTGCTGTTTTCTCGGGTTTTGTTTTTTTACTTTTTTTTTTTTTAATGGAGTGTGCTGGATGTCTCTACAGTTTTGTTCAGATGACTGCAGAACCTGGAAAAGCTGTTGCTGCTGTTGATGCATAACACACTGCTATTATTGGTCTTTTTATATAAATATAAATATATATATACAGATATATAATTTGAATTTTTTGAAACTTTACCTGTGCTGTCAACTTTCGAAAAAAGTATCCCCGTTTACTGTGTTGAGTTGGCACTGTACAGAAATTAACAGCCATATTGGTCTAGAAATGTTGAACTTAAGTTTTTTCCATTTGTACAGGGGTAACACACTGTATTAAATATGTAAGGTCTTATATACGTGGGTTTGATTACAAAAACTAATAAAGTATTCTCTAAATAAAAAAAAAAAAAAAAAAAAACATTGGCAATGGGAAAAGAGGGAAACTGGGAGAACAGGCCTAAAAACTCCTGCATGTGAGCGCTGTGTAGAGACTAGGATCTTGACTCACTCCCTCCTCCATCATAGGCTCAGGTACCTTATGTGAAGGCTTGAAAACCGAGGGGAGTTTATTAGCTTTCTATGGCTGTGATAAAACATCATGACCACAGGAGTTTATAGAAGGGAAGGCTTGGGTGGCTTTTTAGTTGCAGAGAACTAAGAGTCTTGGGGGGGGGGGGTGTGGAGCAGAACAAGCAGCAGAACCAGATCCTGAGAGTTCACAACCTTAAACTCCAAGCACGAAGCAGAGAAAGTCCTAGGAACACTAGCAATGATGGGAGACATTTTTGTTTGCTTGTCTGTCTGTTTGTTTTGTTTTTCTAGACAGGATTCCTCTGTGTAACTCTGGCTACCCTGAACTCTCTCTGTAGTTCAGGCTGGCCTCAAACTTACAAAGAGATCCACCTGTGTCTACTTCCAAGCGCTGGGATTAAAGGTATATGCCACCTGTGGGAGATTTTTTTTCAAACCTCAAAAACTGCTCCCAGCAAGAACACAACTCTTTTTTTTTTCCTTTTCTTTTTTTTCGGAGCTGGAGACCGAACCCAGGGCCTTGTGCTTGCTAGGCAAGCGCTCTACCACTGAGCTAAATCCCCAACCCAAGACCACACCTCTTAAAACTACCCAAATATCCCTGCCAAACAGGGTGCAAGTAGTCAAATGGCTGAGCCCTGGGGGGATGGGGTAGGCAGTGTTCTCACTCAGGTCACCACCGAATGTGCTGCCATAGACCATACATATTTGTCTCTCCAGGGACTTGTCTTCCTCTCTGGGCATCCTCCCCACTGTCTGCCTGTGGACTAGACAGGAGGACTGTAAGGTATCTGGTCAAAAGTTAGTCTCCGAGGTGATCTCAACATAAATTGCAAAAGCTCTTTTCTTAAAGCCAAAGGTCCAGAACAGCAGGAGAGCTCACCCCTCCCATATTTCCAGTCACCAGTCACCTCTGTAAAGGACCCTTACAGCCTGTGAGACACACACTGGAAGGAGGTTGGGAAGACACATCTAGAGTGAGCACTGTGGTCAAGCACCATTCTTGGAATGGAAGCTGGGAAGGGAAGAATGGCGGTGAGAATCAGTCCCTGCAGAATAGAGCAAGGGAAATGAGATTAAAGGGAGCATCTCTTTCCCCATTCTTCCCCCCTCTCTCTGCTGGTCTATACTTCTAGGGTTTTCAAATCCCCATCAGTGGTCATCTTTCCACACAGTCAACGCAGACATCTATATTACTTTGTCTCATCGCTGAGACAAAGCAACATCTGACAGAGCAACTTAAGGAGGACTTGTTTGGGCTCACACTTGGGGATGACCTTGAGTTTCTGATCCTCCCCTCCCCTTTCACCTTCTGAGTGCTGGGATCATAGGCATGGGCTGGGGCTGGAACTCAGGGCTTCATGCGTGCTAAGCAAACACTATAAACTAAGCTATAGTCCCAGCCTCAAGAATCTGCTTTCCTAGCAAGCCAGTTGACACCGCACAGGAGATGTGCCTGGGCTCTGAAAATTAGGCTCTGAATCACTGGCCCTCTGGTAGATTTTCAATTTTGTAGTAGGAAAATATTTGAAGCTTGGGGAGGTTTTTTCCCCCCAGAGTTCCTGAAGTTATATCAAAAAGCTGCTTTTTTCAAAATGAGCCAGAGAATGTGTTCTGTAACCAGATCACTGGAGAAGGAGACCGTGGTGCCAAGGCTCTGGCCCTGGTTCTTGGTGCTAGGGCCAGCTCACCAAGCAAACGGCTAAGAAACACAAAGCCAGCAGCTGTGCAGCTCCAGGGCCAAAGCTGGGCTTTTCATTAGCTGGACTGCGATTTGCCCTGGGGTTGCATCTGACACGGGCTGACAGGGCATAGCAGGTGTGGCCCAATGATGGCAGCTGCCTCCACTAGTGCACACAACAGTTACGGGGTAAAAGGCAGAAACACTGCTCATCTGAGGGCACTGAGGTACAGGGAGCACATCCAGGCAGTCTCAGCAATACATTTCCAAAGGATGGGAAAGGGAGGACTCAGGCACCAACCCTGACACAGCAAGATCTCACGTCTGTCAGTGTTCTCAGCTGTGGGGTAAGATTGGTCCCTAAGCTGGGACTCAGTCCTAAGACTCAAAGAACCTTTCAGGTAACTGTGAATTTTGAACGTTTAATGAGTGGTATGCCGTGCCAAATCACATTCCTTCGGTCCAAATTCAACAGGTACTATTGCATTCTTATTATCAAGAGGAGAAAATAAAGGACAATGAGGTTACCTAGACAGTAATGAGCAGAACTGGAACTTGAACCAGCTAAATGAGTTCAATAAGATATAAGCAAGGCTCATGCCTCACCCCAGGACAGAGGCGGGGTATTCCCTAGGTCAAGACTCTATAAGGTCTTTAGGGAAAAGGGTTGGGGACCCTTGTTGCCCAACCTCAGTTCTCCCTCAGGCTCCCTTAGAAGGGCTCAGGGAAAGGAGCTGAGGCAGGGGCCTGACCCTACTTACCACAGGTCATTTGGCACTGTCCTAGAAGCAATTGCTCAGTCTCCTGTCTCCACGGCAGTTATGTTCTGGGTGATCTTTTGGGGTGTGAGAAGGCAAAGCCCTAAGGTTTGTAAAAAACACACAATCTACAGCCATTGTGCTGGGTCTTAGTCTGTATCTCAGCCACTCAGAATGACATATGACTGATGACTGATGCTTCACTTACACCGGAGGAAACCGAGGCAGGGTGGTAAAGTCCTTCACCAAGTCACCCAGAACTTAAATCCAAGAAAGAGATTGGGACTTGCCTTGCTGGTATAGCCCAGTTTCCTAAAGAGCATTGCATGGGCAGCCAGAGAGCCACAGTGACCTAGAATCCACACAGGCACACAGTTTGTATTGTGAGGTTTTAAAAACACATTGGTCAGCCAGCCTTAGAGATGGACAGTTTGCCTGTGGACCAACTGCAGGGCCAGCTGGTGTGGACTCTGTGGTCGTGATCCCCAAGTCCTCGAAGGTCAGCCTCACAACATGTCAGGAAGAGTGTCTGAAGCCACCAGTTCAGATTATGACAGAAACAGAGGACAGCTAGAGTAAGCCATGATCCAGGCAACTGGGGCAGGAGCTTCCCAGACATGGGGCTTTAGAACTGGGCAGCTAGGGGCAGAGCAAGTGCGGCTGGTGAAGGAGGAGCCATGGGCTCGGTTGTGCTCCTAGCCTAATCTGTCTCCTAGCTGGGCCCAGAGCTTCCTCCAGCCTGGGCCTTCTCTCTAACCTTTGCTAGCAGGTTTCTATGAGTGGGGCAGGAGATAGCATGTGTGAAATCCTTGGTATAGCTCCTGGCATACCTAAGGGGTCCTTTCTTAAATGTGAGCCTGTGACATATAACCTTGCGCTAACCCATAACCAGTAGGCAGAGGCAGAAGGTGATTGAGTAAAACTATTCCTCAGAAATACATTAGTAATAGTAATAATAATAATAATAATAATTATACGCGGGCCCAAGGTGAGGGCTCATTCATTAAAGTGTCTGTTGTACAAAAAAAGATCTGAGTTCATATCCCAGTATTCAAGTTAAAAAAGGAGGATGTGGTGGCATGTGTCTATAAACCCAGCACTCTTATGGCAGCGGGGAGGCAAAGACAGAAAAACCCTGGGAGCTCACAGATTAGGTAGCCTAGCATACACAACAGTAAACAAGAGACCTGTCTTAAACAAGGTAGAAGGTAAGGACCAACATCCTGGGTGTCTTCTGACCTTTACACCCATACCAAGGTACATGTGTGCCTACACACACACACACACACATACACACACACACACACACACACACACACAGTCCATTCATGTTTGCATGCTGCACACATGCACATATGTATGCCACACACACACACAGAATCCATTCATGTTTGCATGCTGCACACATATGTATACCATACACACACACATATACAATGACGACAACAGCGAAGAATATAAACATTATCTTGCTAGTGCACAGGAGGCACCTTGGGGAGCTGGGGAGAAGAATCACAGCTAGAAGATTTCTATTTCTTTCCATTCTTAGCCCTGAGAAAGGAGAGGCCTTACTACTTGGGCTACACCCTGGGATCTTTGATAGGAGAATCCTGAGAATCCACAGAGGTTCTCTGCCATGCATCGAGAACTCTGCTGCTGGGCTGCTGGAGGGGCCAGGCTTCCTAATGTTGCCATGCAGCCGACTCCCCTGCAGCAACTCTGCACAGGGAAAGAAGTGACAGTGCGAGCACCTCAGACCTTTGGTGTTGTGCCCACTCCCTGAGTCTCTGGGGAGACAAATGGGTGATGTGAACTAGTGGGGCATATGGTTCACGGCCACAGCCAGCAAGAGACTGCTACAATGCAAACACTATGTCCATATGTGAGGGGGGCTCTTCCAGGCTGCCTGCCTCATAGGAATGCCAAGCAGATGCCTGCTATAACTGCTCTAAGGCATAGCTTCTTTGATAACCCATCTGAGCCATCTCCTGAAAGCTGGAGATGAGAGAAATGGACACATCACTTCCTTCCTAGTTAGGGTTTCTATTGCTGTGCCCAAAATGCCATGATCAAAAAGCAAGTTGGGGAGGAAAGGGTTTCTTCAGCTTACACTTCCATAATGCTGTTCATCACCAGAGGAAGTCAGGAACTCAAGCAGGGCGGGAACCTGGCTTGAGGCAGGAGCTGATGCAGAGATCATGGAGGAACACTGCTTACTGGCTCGCTCCCCACGGCTTGCTCAGCTTGCTCTCTTATAGAACCAATGACCACCAGCCCAGGGATGGCACCACCCACAATGGGCTGGGCCATCCCCATAAATTACTAATTAACAAAACGCCTTACAGCTGAATCATATGGAGGTATTTCCTCAATTAAGGTTTTGTCCATTCAAACAACTCTAGTTCATGTGTCAAGTTGACATAAAACTACCCAGCATGCCCTCTTCTCAGAGAAAGCTTGGAAATGGCTTCACCCATTAAGCAAGACCATTCACAGGGTCCACAAGGCATGGCCCTGCTTTCAAAGAATGTACTAGTCAGCCGAGTGAATGGAGGGGGAAAAAAATCACAAAGCTTCTTGTTAAGGATCAAAAAGAATGTTCCAGACAATAAGCTCTCGAGCTCTTTGAAGTTGACAGATCGCTGGAGCCTGGGTGAGGCATGGAAGCTTCATGGCAGATGTGAGCTCTGAGCAGGCGTTGAGAAGAATGAATTTCCTAAGAGAGAGAAATGGAAAAGGCTTGCTTTCCCTGCATGAGGCTGCTGTAACCCAAAGTGTGAGGGCAGGAGAGTACAGGGCATGCTGGGAAGCAAAGCCGGAACTGACAATTTGAAATTCACGGGGATCAAAGGTGGGGGAGTCAGGGGAGGCTCTGTCCAGCAGGTAGTGGCTGCTGGTAATGGTCACCCTTGATGTGAAGCTTTGGGCTGGATTGTCCAGGCACTGGGGCAGGATCTTGAATGTGGAGTGGCTAAAGGTTGGCAGAAGTGTCTGTGTGGGATGACAGAGAGAAACCTGTAACATCTGTTAAAGAACAGAATGAGGGCGCAGACAGACCCCTGTGCAGCTCCTGGGATAGGCAAAAGAGAAGTGTGCAGTCCATCTGGGAGATCTGAAGTGTGTTGAGGCTCAAGGAGCTGGGCTGGGGGGCAGTGTCTGAGGGGACTCAACACTCCAGTTAAAGCAACTGAATAAGAGTTGTCAGAGGACCATGAGGGTATGTTAAGTTCTAGGTGAAGGGGCTGAGTTTTGGGGCAATGTCACAGGGCCTGTAGGAAGCAAACCCAGGTATATAGAATGGGGAAAATTGAGGCCAAAGCATGGGTGTCACAAGTCTTCTCCAAGAATATCTCAACTCAAATATCCCTCATCCTCATGGACCTGTTCCCCACTCTTCACTCACAAGGGTCCCCAGGCCACGGGGGAAGGGGACCCCAGACAAGCTACACAGACACCCTGCAGCCTTCCTGTCAACTCACCATTTAATTACCTCACGCTCAGACAAGAGCAGTGTCATGATGATATGATCGAACCCAACAGCAATTGAACAAAAAGGTTAATCACGCTTGTTTATTTCTTTATTAAAAGAAAAAAAAAAAAAAAGACGGGTAGAAGAGGGTTGATGTTCAAAGAGTTGGGCAGACTAATTGAAAGCAAGTGCTGTCACCAATTTGAGCTTTGAATGAATTTTACGCCCATAGTTTGTTTTGCTAATTTCACTCAGCATTCTGGAATTGGTTGACAGTGACTGATTATTTAAGTGAATAATATCTATGGGCCAGGATCCTTTGGTGATAGAAAATGTCAGGCTTGGTCATGACACTAGCCAGTACCATTTGTCGGTGCGTTCACTGCCTGCTTTCTTTTCGGGAAGTATCAGGTCGGGTCAACAAAGCTAGCACCAAGATTCCGAAAGATGAGAGTTGCTGTGGGGACCCATGGCCAGCTGGGTCCCTCAGTACAGAGGGTTGGATGTGTCCTTGTACCTTTAAGACATGGGGCCATAAATGCATTTGTGGGTCATCTGTCACTGTATGTTTTTTTTCTCCCCTTCCCATGTAGAACTTGGGAATCTAAGATTTATTTTGAGTAGATTACTGGTTAGATGACCATCACGGCTTCATAACTGATGCTGTGGCAAAACACCCAATGAAGCAACTTAGGAGAGAAAGAGTTCACGCTAGCTCACAATTCCAGGGCATGCACGGGAAGTCACGGTGGCAGGAGCCAGTCACATCACACCCACAGTAAAGAGAGGAGAGAAAAGAATTCATGCTTACTTGCTTGCTGATGCTCAGGTCAAGTTTTCCGCCCTTGTACACTCCAGGAGCCAAGGTTAGGAACTCTTCCTCACATCCCCACTTCCCCACTTTGACTAAGGGAGATTGCATCAGAAGATTATCATGGCAAGTTAAGAATGTCGCCCAACATCGAGCTACCTTGCTCCTGGTTACACTAGTGGGGAGATAGAAAGAAAACAAATAGAACAAATGCTTTGGTCATGCATAAGGCTGTTTAAAAGCATGGCTTGGGGGTTGGGGATTTAGCTCAGTGGTAGAGCACTTGCCTAGCAAGTGCAAGGCCCTGAGTTCGGTCCCCAGCTCTGAAAAAAAAAAAAAAAAAAGCATGGCTTGGGTGGCTGTGTGTCTTAGTTACAGTTTTATTTCTGTAAAGAGACACCATAACCAAGGCAACTCTTACAAAAGAAAACAGTTCATTGGGCCTGGCTTAAAGTTTCAGAGGTTCAGTTCATTATTGTCATGGCAGGAAGCATGGCAGTATGCAGGCAGGACATGGTGCTGGAGAATTCTACATCTTGATCCAAAGTCAACAGGAAACTGTCTTTCAAAGGCAGCCAGGATGGGACTCCTCCACCGTGGGAGGAGCTTGAGCAGAGGACCTCCCCCACAGTGAGGCACTTCCTCCAACAAAGCCACACCTCCTAATACTGCCATTTCCCATGGGCCAAGCGTATTCAAACCACCACAGGAGGAAGCAGATTCATTATGAAGTGAGAAGATGGAAATGCAGCCCCAGAGATGGTGCCCAGCAATGTGTGTGTCCTCTGTCTGTAGGCCAGATGCCAAAGCCAGGCCAACTCATGGGGTGGAGCACATGTATGTGCATTCAGAGGGAAACTGAAATCCAGAACAATAGTTCCACCAGGCATTGAAGTGGGAACTCTAGACTGGAGATAGGGGTTCAGATGACACTGAGATGAAGCCTAGATGTTTGTCCACAGTCATCAGAACAGAGCCATGAGATAGGTTCCTACAGGAGGTAGGAAAAGAGAAGGAGGGGGCTGAAGTACAAGAACTCATGAGTGTCCACTCTCTTGTGTGTGTGTGTGTGTGTGTGTGTGTGTGTGTGTGTGTATGCGTGCATGCGTGTGTGTGTGTGTATGCGTGCATGCGTGTGTGTGTGTATGCATGCATGCATGTGTGTGTATGTGTGTGTATGCGTGCATGCGTGTGTGTGTATGCGTGCATGCATGTGTGTGTATGTGTGTGTGTATGCGTGCATGCGTGTGTGTGTATGTGTGTGTATGCGTGCATGTGTGTGTGTGTATGTGTGTGTGTATGCGTGCATGTGTGTGTGTGTATGCGTGCATGCGTGTGTGTGTGTGTGTGTGTGTGTGTGTGTGTGTGTGTGTGTGTGTGTGAGTGGTCTACATACCTGGACATACACGGCATGGAATGTGAAGGTCAGAAGACAAGTTTTGAGAGTTGGTTCTTACTTTTCTACCCACTATGCTGAAACAGGGTCTCTCTAGTTTCTGCTGTGCTGGCTTGTAAGCTTCTGGGTAGTTTTTTTATTTCCCCTCTTCTCACTTTAGAAATGTTGGGATCACAGGTACACAGCAATATACCCAGCTTCTTTATAGTTCCTGGGACTGAACCTGTGTTACACAGCTTTCATGGCAAGTGCTTTTGTACAATGAGCCACCTCTGTGGCTGTTTGGGACCAAGACTCACGATGGTTTTGAGCTCCCTTGTATCAAGATTGGCCTTGAGTTTAGGTTCCTCCTGCCTCCGCCTCCCAAGTGCCAAGATGATAGGTATGTGCCACCACATCCAGTTTACAAGGTAGAGAGGATCAGACCCAGGGCTTCACTCACACTGGGTAAATACTCCACCTACTGGGCTACATTACCAGCCCATGAGTCCATGTTTCTATGAATGCTGGTAGACTGTCAGATTTCAATGGGGTTTTGAATCCAGCTGTTGATTTCACAGAAAAGGTGATGCTCCAAGCTCCACATAAAGTCAGATTGGAGGAAAACAGTCAAAACCTTTCCAAGAAAGAATGGGGATGGCATGAATGAATACAGAATTAGAATGTTAGGTCCCACATACCATTAACAAAATGACTTAATGAAGGGCCACATTTGAAGACTTGCAATTTGCCACCTGGCTACAAGCATCATAACAGTTTCAAGGATGATAGGATACAGCTGCTTGAGAAGCTCCTGGAGACAACTCTGCATTCCTAGAAGTATGATATTCAGGTCAAGTGGGGTAAGGCTCCCCGACCCTTGGACCTTGTCAGGGTGTTGGGTCTACCTGGTAAGAAAGAACAGCAACACCCACAGGCATCTACAGACTCACTTTGTTTGACTCACAGAAACAATTTTAACTTTTCTTAAAGCCTAGAAGTTGGTAGGGGAAAAGAAAAGATGAGAAGAAGAAAAAAAATCTGATAAAAGCCAAAAGTTTTCAAACAAAACCCCCAATTCCGGCAGGTTTTAGAAAGTTCAGACAATTCAGCTCAGCCCTCTTGTAGCAATACCTGGAGGGATCTGAGAGATGTCTGCGCCATGTAGATCAAGCATTTGCTTGCCAATTTGCCTCAGTGCTCATCACTCCTTGCTGTCCCCAGGGCAAGGCTGAGTGCTAGCTGTCTTTTATCATTGACTTTGGAGGGGGGAAAAGGCTCCTTGTCCATGTCTCTATGGAAAGTGGAAAGATAAAGGCATAAGATGTCTGAGTGACCTCACTGTTCCAGGTTCACTCTTCATTTGCTCGACTAGCTTGGGGTTTGCAGAAGTTTGAGTTTGGGGTTCACACATAGAGGCAGCATAGTCCATAAAAATATCTGTTGTGAGGTTTGGGAGGATGGCTCAGCAGGTAAAGTGCTTGCTCTACAGGCAAGAGGAACTTAACTGGACTGTCTAGCAATTGTATACTGATGGTGACTGTAATCCCAGCTCTAGGGAGGCAGAGACAGATAGATTCCTAGAGCTCTCTAGACAGACAGACAACCTAAAGCTGGGTTAGTGAACTACAGGTTAAATAAAAGACTGTCTTAAAAAAAAAAAAGGAGTGGAATAAATAATTGAAGAGGACACCCAACAATGACCTCTGGCTCATATGCACAAATATGCACATGCACCCCACCCACACATGTGAACATAGACACACACACAATATGCACATGCACCCCACCCACACATGTGAACATAGACAAACATAATATGCACATGCACCCCACCCACATATGTGAACATAGACACACACACAATATGCACATGCACCCCACCCACACATGTGAACATAGACACACACATTATGCACATGCACCCCACCCACACATGTGAACATAGACACACACACATTATGCACATGCACCCCACCCACACATGTGAACATAGACACACATAATATGCACATGCACCCCACCCACACATGTGAACATAGACACACACACATTATGCACATGCACCCCACCCACACATGTGAACATAGACACACATAATATGCACATGCACCCCACCCACACATGTGAACATAGACACACACACAATATCCACATGCACCCCACCCACACATGTGAACATAGACACACACACACACAGCAAGTATCTGAGGAGAGGGACTGAGGACTGGTGCAGACATTCAGTTTGAAGATGTAAAGGCTCAGAGGACACTGAGTGAAAGGGCCATGTTAGAACAGAATTGGCCGATGTGTTACCTCAATGGGCAGCCCAGATGGAAAGGGTTCTGGGAAAACAAATGTCATCATAAGATATAGATGAGTGGTTGAGCAGTCTAGTTTTTCCAAAGGGAGATGAGCATCCAGGCTGCTAGAGAATGGAGTGAGAACTGAGGGAGGGGTGTGCTTAGCCAGGAATTCTGGGGCTCCTGTTAACAGAGGTCCATCTTCAATAGGCCAATCAAACCAACAGTAGTGAAAAGCAGAAAAGGGAGATGTAGTCAACATGGTCATTCTGGGAAGAGGAACACAGAGGTCCAGCGGCCCCCACAGTCTATCTCCAGGGTCCTGCTATAAAGGTTATATTTAAGTAGATGGGGAAGGTATGAATAACCAAGCAATGCTCATCAGGGCGTGGTCCTGCCTACCACCACCACCACCATCATCATCACCATCATTGTTTCAGGATAGTCTCTTCTACGTTGATCAGAGCTGTGGAAAATCTCTGCCTGGAAGACAAGTTTCTCTTCTGATTGACACCAGACTCTATCCCTTTCCCCCTCCAAGTATGAGAATCTTGGGGGGATGCCAGTTTCCAGGGGTCAATTGTTTTGACACTCCAATAGCCAAAGGGCAGAGTCTTTAGACAGTCACACCTTGATTTGTTCAGTATGGCTGTGTGCAACTTACTTACCAAGATGTCATAAAGTGGACATTAAAATCACGGTACCTTGAAGGAACGCACCAATGATAAGATTCAAGAATGAATTCAAGCATATTTTGCATAATGCTTGACCTGTAGTAAATACTTGTTCACAAACGTTAGCCACTGTGACTTACAAGAGGGGGAAGGGTTGATCAGTTATCCGTAGAAGCCTTGCCAAGTCTGAGTTCGTGTCTCATTCATCTGAATTTCCTCCTTCCAAGAATTTACTGAGAGGAGAGAGAACAAGTGGATTTTAACCTCATTTCCTTTTATGGCTTCTGTCATCGTCCACTGCAATGCCTTTCTAACTCCGGTAACAGCTCCCAGATCACTGTGTGAACTACCCACTTTATTTTTAGCTACTTCCATGATCACTTGTACCAGACAGCCTGCTTGCCTGCAATGCTTCAGACTTGAAGCTGATTGCCCAGGGACTTTTGATCCTCAGTGACGACATCCACGGGCTGAATCAAGATCAATTAGCTGCTTATGAACTGAACCCAGTGGAAGCTGAAAAGCACGCGCTATTGAGTGGCTAAGAAGAGACCTCTTCCTTCAAATGCAGGATGTGCGGATGCTGTATGGGTTGCCCGGCTTGCGCTTTTATGGTTAAATTTGTTACAGAAAGTAAAATTCACTAGACAATCACAAGTTAGTCATTTTCCTGATAGAAATTGGTCCTGACAGGCATTATCTAGGTCTACCAGTCAACACTCTGAGAACTGGGGAGATGGTCCAGCTGTTAAGTGCTTGATGACTTCATAGAGGACCTGAGTTTGGTTCCTAACATCCATGACAGGTGGCTAATATCACCTGTAACTCAAGCTTCAGGGGATTTGACGTCCTCTTCTGGCCTATGTTGGCATACAAATAATTAAAAAGGAAGTAAGTCTTAAGGAGAATGCCCTTTGTTTTGCTCAGCACATCAGCATACCCAGCTAACGGTGACATTTCCTCAGGTGTTACAGCCCCCTCTTGCCATAGGTACAGCTGCTTCTGGCCTTTGAAACAAAAGCCAACTTCTTGGTATGGACAATGAAACTCTAACTTATCTAAATCATTGTCAGGGGTCCAGACAAGAGGTGAGACTCACTGTTTCCATTGTTGCTTCATAAGGAATTGCTCCAAAACCTGGTGATTTAAACGACTTTCTTTTTCTCGTGAGTCTCTGGATTGACAGACGTTTATCTAGTTTATTCTTCTGGTCTCATGAAGTTGCAATTAGAAAGTCTAAGATGGCCAAGACACTCACATACCTGGCACTTTGACGGGGGCCACTGAAGGTTGAACCTTCCTTCTTTCCCTGCCCTCACCCCCCAGACTAGCCTCAAACTTTGTCCTTGGTCCTTGGTCCTTCTGCCTCCATCTCCCCAGAGATGTGATTATAGGTGTGTGCCACCATGCTCAGTTTATAGGGTGCTTGGAAAACGGGACCCAGGGCTTCCTTCCAACTGAGAGCCTCAGGTCCTCCCATCCCCAGCCCTCTATCCTTTCCACCTTGCTACCTGGTCACTGGAGCTCAACAGCCAGATTTCCACCAGAGCTCATGTCAGTGGGCGAGCACTTCTTGAGCCTTTTGCACCATGTTTGCTAATGACCCTGACCCCTAGCAAATCACTGTGAGAGGAGATGCCACAGAGCCACTACATCGTGGAGAGATGCATGCTGCTGTGGCGTATTGTTTATACAGAGGACAGGACTGTGTCTGTCCTCGAGCCCTTTCTAAGTCTTTCTCATACTTCTCCATGATCTCATTTTACTCTGTCTTGTTTTTCTTCTCTGTATAACTACCAAGCTCCTCTAAAAGACAACAAACAAACATAAAAAGAAAAATATCCCCTGCTGTAACCAATTCCTGAAACAGCAGCTCCATGACTGTGATTAGGATCTAGGAATCTTTCTGAACCTTTCAAGCAGTAAGTTGTAAACTCAAGGCCTGCAGGCATGTTTTGATTGAAGCTACTTTTTTTTTTAAATAGGAAAATTTCATCTTAAAATTCACATTCCAAGCTTCTTTTGAAAATTTAAAGGGCAGGCAACCCTTGGCCCACATTCTTCCATGGCTAAACCTGGCAGTTGCTGAACTGGAGACTTCTCCCTCCCTTTTAAGAGGGTTTGGGACTGTCCAGTTCACCTCAGTCCCCATATTCTGCTGTTACAGGGTGTCTGGAACTATAGGTTTTAATAGATGTCTGAGCTGTCTGTCTCACTCCTTTCTGTTAGCTGGCTAGCTTCCCAAACTCTTGGTTTTTGTGTTTTGGAGAGGTTCTCTTGTTTTCCAGGCTGGCTGAGATGACTTTGAACTTCTGGTCCTCTAGCCTCCACCTGCCAAGGTTATGCACCATCATGCCCAGTTTATGCAGACTTTATGAGGTTCGAGAGGTGGAACCCAAAGCTTTGTGAACGTGATACTGTGAGTAAAAGCAACTTATAGTGGGAAGGATTTATTTGGGCTTACTTCTCTGGAGACAAGACCATGGTGGTGGTGGGGCATGGTAGGCGGTGGGCAAAGCAAGAAGCCTAGAGATCACATCTTCATCCACACAAAGAAAGCAGGAAGAACTGGGAGTGAGTGAGGTTATGAACTCTCAAAGCTCACTCAGTGCAGCCGGTGACCAACCTCCTCCAGCAGGCCTTCACAACCTCCCCAGACAGTGACACCAACTGTGGACCAAGTGTTCAAATACGTGCATCCACAGGGGGAGGGAGGATTCTCATTCAAACCACCATTATGGGTGTACTGGTTTTGTGTGCCAATTTGACACAAGTTAGAGTCATCAGAGAGAAAGGCTTCTTAGTTGAGGAAATGCCTCCATGAGATCCAGCTTTAAGGCATTTTCTCAATTAGTAATCACTGGGGCAGGGCCCAGCTCCTGGTAGGTGGTGTCATCCCTGGCCAGTGGTACTGGGTTCCATAAGAAAGCAAACTGAGCAAGCCATGAGAGCGGGCCAGTAAGCAGCATCCCTCCATGGCCTCTGCATCAGCGCCTGCCTCCAGGTTCCAGCTTGTCCTCCAATGATGGGCTATGACCTAGAAGTGTAAGCCAAATAAACCCTTTCCTCCTCAATGTGCTTATTGGCGGTGGTGTTTCGTCAAAGCAATAGAAACCCTAAGACACTAGGCAAGCATTGCCAACTGAGCTCCATTCCCAGCCCCCAGGGGGCTTCTAGCTCTGGCTTTAAAGTTCCCCTGAAGGTTCTCCCTTCTCCCCCCCTACTCACCATTTACCTCCACTCCATAAAATATGCTTACTGTGTTTCATCCACTCACACAGCTCAGTCACCATGTCTTGGCTTGAAGCCAACTCATCCAACAATGCCTTGTCTGCCCAGAGTCTAAAATCCTACTTCCTTTAAAAATCCCTGCTAGAGCTGACAGTGGCAGTGCGGGGGCGGATTTCTCTGTACTTCCCTGGGTGGGTCTAGAGCCTAGTCCTTCACAATGTGGCAGGCCAAAGCTCCATTAGGAGTACTCTGCTGTGGGATTGCTAGAGGCTGGCTCTTCAGGAAAAGCAACATTCTATCTTTTGAGGATGACACACAGTCCAGTCCTCTTCAGTGGTACAGACCAGATCCAAATTTGAAGAAGTATCTAGAACAACATTGTTACTGGAGTGTTAGGGTCAGAGCTTGAGGACTGGCAGTCCTAGTGAGTAAGCGAGGCACAGCCCCTGGTATTAAATAGGACAATAAAGAAACCAAGTAACAGTGGAATGCAGAAAAGGGAGATGTATTCCATATACCCACATCAGGAAGAAGACTGAAGAAGGAGGCACAGTAACATTCCTCTGCAGTCCTCCAATTCCATCTCTGAGGTCCTGGTATGAGGGTTAAATCTGAAGCAGTGGGCAGCAAGATGGCTTGGTGGGTGAGGGTTTTGCCACCAAACTTGACTACCTGATTTGAATTCCCAGAATCCACATGGTGGAAGAAGAAAAATAACACTTGTTGGTGTCCTCTGACCTCGCGGTTATACCACTGCATGACTTCCATAATAAATAAGTGTAAAAAATTAATTATGTGCATGTGTGTAGGAAAGTATGGGAGCGTGCATGGGTGCAGGTGCCCTCAGACAGAAGAAACAGAGCATGCAGAGCTGCAGTTGTGAGCCCCCAGAAATGGAACTGAACTTGGGTCTTCAACATGAGTAATATGCATTCCTAGCCCTCAGGCCACAATGTAAATTTATTTATTTCTTCCTAGAAAGAGGATCATGCATCTATTCATCCCAATAGCAGACCAAAGTAAGGCTACCACCAAAGTCCAACTTGGTCAACCAACGTTTTATTGGAGTTCCTTATAGGAATATGGATGAGGGGTTACTTATAGGACTAAAAAAGACTCTATGACAGCTATATAACCAAAAATCCACAGTAGCATGAATGAAAGCTCAGAAAAACTGGGAGCCCAGAGCACACTGCACAGCCTACAGGCAGCTCAGCAGGCTTCAGACTGTCTCTTTCCAGCAACTCGGATGATCTGAGCATTTTCCACTCTCAGTTGGTCTGAGAGTGTCTCTCAGCTGGCCCTACAGTGCATATACGCTTATGGAAGGAGAGGCCTAGGATATCTGGTCAGTTTCAGGAACTTCCTGAATCCTTTGAGTTGTTTACTTTCTGAGCTTAAGGCACTTTCCTGCAGGATGCTATATTTCGCTTTTTCTTAGAACATCCGGCTGTCTCCCTCCTTTCTAACATCCTGTCTCTGAAAGCTTCCCTCCAGGATGGAAGGTTTTAACTGCTACACAACAGCCTCACATAGGATCAGTATCTCCTGCTCTTGTCTCCTGTGAAGTGGTCTGACAAGTTGTCAGAACTGTGTGAAATCTCATTCCTGGAGACAAGCTCCTCCTCTGGCTGATACCAGCCTTTTACTTTTCAACACGAGATTCCTGGGGGAATTCCAGTTTCTTAGGGACTGTGATTGTAGTACTCTGATTGCGAAGGGAGAGACAAGTAACTCTTCAGAACATTGTCATTCAGGTCTCAAAGTGTCCTTACGGTGTCACGTTCCACAGACTAGTTTGACAGGCAGTCATGAACCTGGGGGATCAAGAACTCCATGAAGAGAGCTCAGCTATCTGGGTTTGCCTGGCTCTCCCAGACCATGTGAGAATATGGCATAAAGTCAAACCATACCAGTAGGCACCCCCTACACTTTCAACACGAGCTAAACAGAGTTAAGGGAATACCTCCCCAAGGGCCAGTTGGTTCTTATCTTTTTCATGTTTTTCACACTGCCTTCCATCTGCAGTAATAGTCTCAATCTTCCTGATACTGTGACCCTTTAACACAGTTCCTTATGTTGCAGTGAGCCCCAACCATACAGTTATTTTAGTTGCTACTTCATAATTTTGCTACTATTATCTTAATATAAGTATCTGTGTTTTCCAATGGCATCAGGCAACCCCTGTGAAAGGGTCACTCAACCCCCCAGATTGAGAACCACTGATATGCAGGTCGGTAATTCCCAAAGTGCTTGGTGCCAGCCCCAGCAGTCTGAGAAGTGGTGTCCAGCTGTCCTCCTTGCTCCCAGTCACAAGTCTGGGTGGGGCTTGGGAAAGTGCAACACTGAGAAGCTCTTCAGGTGAGCCAACAACTGGACAGGTGTGGAGACATCTGTAGGAAACAGCTGCTAATAGGCTCCCTTCTTCCCAACTCTTGCTGAGCACAGGTTGGGAGATTTGGCACACAGGATCCTAGAAAACCATCTCGAAAGCCTCCTGGTCCTTAGAAGGGTTGCGGGTCAACGAGAGGCAATAGGGACGATGCTAGGCATTCACTTACATGCGCATGTACACTATTCTGTTTCTACATTCGGTACACAACACTCCCTTCCCCCAGCTCTCTCCGCCCAGATGCCCACATGGCCAGCTCCTTGCTCAGCCTGCCCTTTGAGGCTTTCTGTAATAGCACTTGACCTAGAATCCGCCTTCTGCCTGGCCGCAAGGGATTGTTTGCAGACCTGCAGGAGGGCTAATAAATAAATGATGGGCTTCTTTCTGGCCACTGGAACCCATCTCAAGGTCAGCGATCTTGCAGAACGTGGCTTCACAGGGCTTGCTAAGATTAAAAAATCATCAGCTCCCACTAACCACATCCTCTCCTCTCTGAAACTTTGAAGCTTCCCTGCTGCAAAAAAGGAACACAATTAAGGCTCGATAAAATTTTAATAGCAGGAATTATGCACTCGGCAACCAGCCTACAATTAGCTGTTGCTATGCTACGGGCAGAACCTAATCACGATAATGAGGCAAACAAAGGGAGGGAATTAATCAGGGCTATAAGGTTAGTGCTCAGCCCGTTCTATCTCAGAGCACTGACTTCTGAAACACAGCAGTTGGGCCCCTGGGAAATCTCAGGCCTGTGCAAGGTTAGATCAGCTGATGTGTGTATATGGAGAGAGAGAGAGAGAGAGAGAGAGAGAGAGAGAGAGAGAGAGAAAGAGGGAGAGAGAGAGAGAGAGAGAATGTGGTGTGTGTGTTCTCCTGAGCCAAGAAGGCCATGTACAATTTATGCCTACCACCACAATGTTTTTGCATCTATTTTAAAAAAAAGATAATTCCCTACCCTCTGCTGGAAGCCATAGCAACCCTGCAAAAGAAGAGATCATTCCATAAGTTGCAAACTCTACACTCTACACTCTAAGACAGCTACTCCAAGTGAGATTTTTGGCTCGAGACTGCACCTAGGAGCTGTTAGAAATGCAGAAACTTAGGGCTGGAGAGACAGCCAAGCAGTTAAAAGTGCAAAATGCTCTTGCAAAGGATCAGAGTTCTGTTCCCAATACCGACATGGGGCAGCTTATGACTGCCAGGAACTCTAGCTCTAGGAGAGCTGATGCCCTCTTCAGAACTCTTAGGGTATCAGATGGACACACAAACACATGCACATGGACACTCTTGCACACACACACACACACACACACACACACACACACACACATGACTTTTTTAAATCTTAAAATAACAGAAAGAAGACACAGAATCTTAGACTTCTCTGGTCTCTTGAGTTACCCTGGATTGTACCCAAATTATCATGTGGTTTCTGTGTACACTGACTGTGCACAGAACCTGCCTGTTCTGCCAGGTAAAAACCTCGTTGTAATAACTGCTTTATGGTAACTATGATCTCTGCCTTGTTTTGAACAAGGGATTCAACACATATGATTATTTTATTTGACCGTTACAATAATTAAGTGGTAAACAAACTGGCTTCCTGTCCAGCAGGAGAGATGTCCTGGTGGAGAACACGTAAAGTTCACCCAGCATGAGGAGCTCTGCCTGCTGGTGGACAAGAAAAGGATGATGTTCAGAGAGGCTGGGAAATATCCAGCTCACTGATCTATAAGTAGAGCATAGAATCACAACTCCAGCATTTCCTCACTCCTGGGTTCTTTGCTAGCCTATAATGACTCCCATCACTTAGACAGAGGGCGAACAAAGACAGCTATACCTCAGCCCAGGATATTAAAAAGAATCATGAGTATGTTTTTAAAAAGTGAACAGTAGAGTCTTGGGTGACAGACACCTGTAACCACAGCACCTGGGAAGTAGAAGCTGGGGGATCATGAGTTCGGGATCATAAATGGGGGTGATCAGAGACTGAGGAGGTAGCATGAGGCTGGCATTTATGTAAGCAGTGAGATCCTTTCTATAGGAGTGTGTGTGTGTGTGTGTGTGTGTGTGTGTGTGTGTTGCACACGGGTGTGTTCAGCTCGCACAAGAGGACATCTATCACTCTATCACTCTCTATCTTTTGAGTCCAAAAGATAGAGAACTCTTCATGAACTCAGGATTAGCTTTTTCTCAGCGAGGCAGGAAGCCAGCAAACTCCAGTGATTCTCTTGTCTCCACGCCCACTCAGAGTTATAGGCATGCAAAGGACACCTTGGCCTTCTTGTTGTATGGGTGTTGGGATCTGAACTCCAGTTCTTGTCATTGTAAAACACTGGCTGTTGACCACAGAACCATCTCTGCAGCCTGATCAGGATTTTGTGGGGTCCACCCCCACACACTTCAGCCTTAATGGTAGAAAGACACCAGGTGACAGGATCAGCTTGAGCAAAGCACAATGACCCGAGGGCAGCAGGGCTAATGAGAACACTCACATGAACCACATGTCCCTGTGTCACTTAAGGCTAGGTAAGGGTTCAGACTTCATTGGGAGTTGGTGAGCTGGCTGTATGACATCTCTAGACAGATCTGTCCTGGCTTTTTTTGAGCTTTATAGACAAGTCCAAAGAAAACCTGAAAGCCTGGAACCACCATGAGGTCTCGGGGACCAAAGAAGAAGAAGAAGCAACAAGATCCTGTGTAAGGAAAGGGGTGGGGCCCAGTGGGAGATGGGAGTCAGTGAATTCCAGGTTCCACTTGAGCCTTGGGGTCTGAGAGACTCCCAAGGAGAGAGGCAGGGGTGTGCTTTGAGATATAATACAAAGAACGTGACTCCTAGCATCCACCAGGATCATGGCTCATCCAACAACTGTTTACCGAGGTGCAGGGCAGAGCAGGGCAGGGCAGAGAAAGACTTTACAGAGAGTAGTAGCAACAAGGACAACTAACCTCCACTGGGTGCCTTATGTAGGTCTCAAGCTTACAATATGTGTCCCCTGACACTTACAAGTTTTAAGGTGACTTATCATCCAAGGATTCTCACTCTAAGCTGGCTGTTCAAATTTTCTAGGGAGCTTTAGAAATATGAGCGCTTGAGGCCCATACTTCCCAAAGATATATGCACTGAGTTGGATGAAGGTTTCTATCTAAAGCTACAGGACCCTAGCTAAGCTTCCAGTTTCATCAGAGACCGTCAGGGACATAACAACAGTTATACCAGTGGGGTTATTACTCATGGTGGGGTGGAGGCAGCAGGCACACACAGGAGCTGTGCGGAAGTGTTCTTCAACAGAGGGTGTAAGAAAGAACTGATTCTATAACGTGAGGCTGGTGGCAAGACTTGTAGAGGAGGCTTGTG
Organism: Rattus norvegicus; assembly: GCF_021556685.1. Lineage (NCBI taxonomy): Eukaryota > Metazoa > Chordata > Mammalia > Rodentia > Muridae > Rattus > Rattus norvegicus. The sequence continues at coordinate 70,387,405 of NC_141541.1, forward strand.
AAGCAGTCAGGGCTGCTCTGGGTTGGATATCAGAAAGCAGGGGAAGGGGCTGGGGAGACAGCTGAGTGGGTAAACTGCTTGCCGGGTAAGCATAAGGACATGAACTCTTCATATCCCAGCACTCAGGTAAAAGCCTGGGTGTGATGGTCAGTGCTCCCACAATTCCAGGGGTGGGAGTTGGAGGTAGAACCCCAGGGATGCTTGCTGGCAAGCCAGTCTAGCTGATCTGTGAGTTCCAAGTTCAATAAAAGACCCTGTCTCATAAAGTAAAGAGGAGAGGCTCAGCGTTAAGAGCACTTGCTTCTCTTGAAAAGGATCTTAGTTGAGTTCCCAACACCCACTTCAAGCAGCGCAAAACCACTTGTAACTCAAGCTCCAGGGAATCTGTGGCCCTCTTTGGATCTTCATGGATACCCATACACATGGCACATATATACAGATAACACACAAATAAAAATAAAGTTTAGAACAATACAGGAAGATACCTGATGTCCACCTGTGTCCTGTGCACACACTCACACTTGTGCTTGCTTGTGTGTGTACATGCACTTACAGAGAGAGAGAGAGAGAGAGAGAGAGAGAGAGAGAGGATAGAGAGGAGAGAGAGAGAGAGAAGAGAGAGAGGAGGAGAGAGAGGGGGAGAGAGGAGAGAGAGAGAGGAGAGAGAGAGAAGAGAGAGGAGGGGAGAGAGAGAAGAGAGAGAGGAGAGAGACGGGGAGAGAGAAGAGAGAGGAGAGAGAAGAGAGAGGAGAGAGAGGAGAGAGAAGAGAGAGGAGAGAGAGAAGAGAGAGAGAGAAGAGAGAGAGAATCCAGAGGCAACCCTACAGCCATCTCAAGAAAGCTCAGCCGTAAGGAGAGACAGGAATAAAAATGGAAACTGTCAAAGTAAAAGAGGGAGGATTTGGTCTTCTGTGACTGGCAGGGCGATTTTGTTTGCATCTGTGGTTAGATAAATCCTGAAGTGGCCTTGCCATGTCTGGTTTTATCCTGTCTGAGGATTAACAGGGCTGTGAGTGGCACCATGTGAAACTCTTCTCCTCCGATCAGACACTGGCCTGGCTCCGCTGGTGGGTCCCACACTTTCTGAAGGTCACTGGCCTTTTTGTCTTCCTCCTCATCCATCACCCTCCTGTCCTGTCACACCCCGCCCCCCAGAGGAATGGTAGGCAGAGGGGCTGAGGGAGCGAAAGGGTTAAAATTAAGCGTGAGAGGGAGAGTGAGTGAGAGGGAGAGTGAAGGAGAGGAGAGTTCCCCTGTGGGTTCCTTCCTACCTGCAGGTGAAAAGCTGAGATGCAGGGCAGGAAAGAAAGGAGGGAGCCATCCATCGGCTGTCACTGTCTCAAAGCCAGCCCTCACCTGTCAACAGTGACCTTGACACTGGCCCCTACCCTGGAGCAAGAACCTTTTACCACCATTTGGTTGGCAGCAGTTGATTGGGCAGTGCTCAGTTTGGTGTGAAGGAGAACCTGCTGGGGCAGGGGGCTTGCAAAGTGAGCAAAGCTGGTTTCCAGATCTCCAGTCTGTGTGTATGTGTGTGTGTGGGGGGGGGGATGGAGAGGAGGAGAGAGAGAGAGGAAAAGGGAGAGAGGGTGTGAGTAAGAGAGGGAGAAGGGGAGAGAGTACACAAGTGCATGTTTTATGTGTGTGCATGCGCACTCTGCTTTTGACAGATCTTGGGAAGACTATGTCAAAGATAGGTTGTCCACGGCTCTCTGAGTTTGTTTCCCAGACAAACCTTCCAGGGCTCCCACTGGCCCAAGAGACTAGTATAGGGAATTGTGACATTCCTCCTCTTTGAGGCTGGATCCATGAAATCCTGAAGATCTAAGTCCCTGAAAGCAGCAAGGCACAGGTGGCACCTACATGCCACATCTTTTATTATCATTACTATGAATGGAGTTGGGTCATTACTGTGTATGGAGTTTGGTGCACCTCATGTGGAGGGCAGAGGACAGCTTAATGGAGTTAATTCTTTTCTGTCCCCTTTACACAGGTCCTGGGGATCAAATTCAGGTCACCAGGTTTTTGGCACATGCTTTTTTATCCCCTTTCCCATTTTGCCCTAGCTCCCACAATGTGCCATGTCTTTTGTGCTTTTGTAGACATGGCTAGGCCTCTCTCCTTTCCTCAGTGCCTGTGCCTACCCTGCCCTATTCTGCCTCCAAGACAGACTGCAGAGGGCTGCGTCCCACAGTTTCTCCCATCATGGTTCCCTCAAGCTTCCAGAGGGAACTTTTACTACTGCCCCAGGGAAAGCTCCTCACATACAGTTATTTGTTGCCTCGTTCCTTACTGACCTGATAGGGAGAAGCCTTGTTTATTGCTTGGTCCACTACCCCCGGGCCTTTGCCAGAGTCCTGAAGGGCGTCTATAATTGAGAGGATAGAAGATGGGGAAAGAGTTCAGGATCATGTCTGTGGGTATCAGGAACCCGCTTCACGGTTGGTTGCAGATCACCTCTGAACCCAGCGATGACGGTGAAGTCGCCCATAGGTGACAGGGACCTGTGAATCTGTTGCCATGGCAATGACCACACATTCCTAGCATCCATTTGGTTTACCTCCCACCTTACCTTCGAGTGGGTACGTCACAGGCTAAATAAAAGGCAGACCCTCATTGACTTCACTCTCTCTTTTCTCTTTTCTCTCTCCATCTGTTGCCCCTCCCCCCCCCCACAATAAACCTCTCTCACATGCATTGGCCTGGTGTGGTCTGCCCGGACGCAAGCCGAGATCTATGACAACCAACAATATCTAATGCCCAGCAGTGGCAAGGGCTCTTACAGTTGCAAGAGAAGACCAGCCCTTCCTCTGGTAGGTAAGTGGCTGCCTGGCTGCTATGAACCAGACAAGCAGCTGGTTCACATTTGGACCATGCCATAGGTGGTCAATCATTCCTGCCCTTTCTCTTCCTTCCTGCCTTACAGGAGAGTTCTAAACTTAAGAAGAAAGTGCCCCGCCCTACCCTGGAGAAACAGCAGGTATCCTAGGCCTCAGAGGAAGGGTGAGCTGACAGTGGCTTCTCTTAAACCTGTCGTAAGCTAGTGACTCTCTTGCCTTTGAAACAATCTCTTTGGTGAGGCCGTGGGGGTGGGGTGGCAGTGGGGGAAGGCACTAATTCTCAGGAAACTGGGGCTGGGAACTGGGAATCAAGAAATACATCATTCGCCCTCTGAGGCCCCTGAGATAAAAACAGAGGGACTTCACCACCTCTGCAGGGCCGCTGGGTCCCCAGCAGACACAGAATCCCTGTTATCTCTTGCCATTGTCTGGGTTTCTACAGGGAGTTCCTGTAAACCATGATAATGGAGTCCCAGAACCAGACCCATCCCCTTTCTTGTCTAGGGTGAATGTGAAGGATGGAGATCAATCTCAGGTGCAGTTCCTCGGGAACCGTTCACTTTGTTTCTTAAAAAACAAAAACCCTTTTATTTATATATTTTATTTCCTGTGTGTATACATTAACCGTGTCCACACCAGCTCCCCTTCCAACTTCTAGACACCTTCAACATAACCCCTCTTCCCAACCTCATCCCCCTTCTCCCTCTTGATAATCCACTGAGTCCAATTAGTGACACTTGTTAATGTATCAGCTGAACCAGTTGACCTGATCTTGTGCAGGTAACCATGGCAGCAGTGAAGTCATGGTACCACAGGCCTCTGCACAGTAGAATGGGCTACTGGCAATCTCAAGCCAGGGTTCTGATCCCAGCTCCACCACCTGCTCTCTCTGTGATCATAGACAAGAAGTCTGATCTCCCCCATGCCTCCCTACCATTATCTCTCTGTAATAAAGACATCTGGGCTCTTGCTGAAGCTGGTGGGATTTGAGTTAAAGACATCAGACAGGGAAAGAACAACACCTGGCCTGGCACTTCAGTAATTCCTCAGAGTCCTTCCGTTGTCTCCCTCCACAGGATGGGAGCATGGCTGGCCAGAAACTCCTGGCAACACACCCAGACATCCTACTTTCTCATCGGAATGGATGATCCAGGGATTTACCTGTATCTAAATGCTCCGTGATTATGCCCTTGGCAAAGAGGAAACGCTTGGCAGGAGGTAATGGCTCGTGCAGTCCAAATACTGCCTCTCTGCTGCATAAAGCAGGTCTTTATAATTTTCCCAAAGACGGTCCATCTGCCTGCAGGTTGGGCCTTGAGTTGAAACAGGCTGGGACTGATAAGGGGACCCCCCCCCTTTCCCATGGCAATTCCAGCGACTCTAATCGCCTCTCTGTCCAGCCTCCCAGTCTCTCAGGTCTCCAGCTTGGAGTGATTCATCTCCAGGGCCACCTCTGAGAGCCTCTCATCTGCTGTTTAATTAGAATCCAAGGTGCTGGGTGCCCCAACGCTTTAATTGCATTTGTTAATGGGTACGTGTGATTATCCCCACCACACTCCAGCACAAGGCCAAACAGACAAAGATGATTAAGGGGACCTTTGAAACTCCAGCTCCCTGCAGCCTGCTCCACTAATTGAGTAGTAGAGGAAGGGATATTGAGTGCCCTTGCTCCTTCTTTTTTAAAAATTAACTCCTGGCTCCCAAGTCCTCCTTGGAGCAGTATACCGGCCCGCATGGCTCAGAGCATTCGGTTCCAACCCCATCTGTCACCTGTCACTTAGGCATGGTGCCCAGCCAGACCATCAGGCGCTCCATCCATCAGCTGCTGGCTGGGGGGCTGGAGGAGGAGAGGTGCTTTCAGGGCGCCGGACTATAGCACCTGACTTAGCTGAGCTGGCCAGGAGGTGACCCTCTATTTGCCTAAACCGTGCACCAGGGAGGAGCCCCACCCCAGGCAATTGTTTGCCTCCTCTATTATCCTGTGAGGGGAAGCGAGGGGCTTGAGAGCTGAGGCTCCCAAGAAGGCTCTTCCCCCCCATCTTCCCAGGGGATGTTACTGTGCCCGATCTTGTGAGGACCTCCGTCAGTAACTGAGACTGCTCTGGTTCAATGGTTGTATACGGCCCAAAGAAAAACAATTATTTAAGAAGCAATCATGCTAAAATACCCCCAGTGATTTATTTATCCATTTACCCAGAATGCAGTTCAAACTCCATGCTGTCACCTGATACTTTCTCCATCCTCATCTCTCCCTTGCTTAAGAAGCTCCGGCCTCATGATCTCTGCACTTGCTTTCCCTTCCATCTGGAAGAATCGCCCTGATCAGCCTCTTCTGACTCTTCAGGTCCCTCCTGAGATTCACCACAGGCCCAAATGAGTGGACCCAAAGGACCATAGTCTGAAACCTCTGGGTCCCCAAGCTACAGTCTTCCCTGTGTTTAGCTTGTTTTGTTGCAATGGTAGAACACAAACCCAAGACTGGCTCTCTGATCCTAAGAATAGGGGAGAGAGAGAGGGGGAGAGAGGGAGAGAGGGAGAGAGAGAGAGAGAGAGAGAGAGAGAGAGAGAGAGAGAGAGAGAGAGAGAGAGAGAAGGAATTTGCTATGGTGTGCAAGAGCTGAGGCATGGATGTCTTTGGAAAATATCAACCTCCGGCTTTCTTCTCCAGCTTCTCCGTCTTCCAACTGCTGCTGCCTCCTGCATAGACCCCGCCCCATTGGGTACCACCCACTCTTAAACTCTTCCCATCTCCCTTCTCATTGTTCATGGACCCCTCCCATAGCAGCTAGCATCTAGCCCTTGCTTACTTACCCCTGTAGCACAGTAGGTATCCTTGAGGTTGGCCTGTCTAGCATCCGTTCCCCTTTCCAGCATCCCAATATTGGCTAGGAACCACCTACTACTGCAGGGAACATAGACTTTGTAGGACTCTCCTGTCTAAAAGGTGGTGCTGGGTGCTACCTCTTGAAGTCTGAACTTTGGAAGATAGACAAAAAAATCCTGGTGGGAGTTCAGTCATTCTGGTGAAACAAAGTCTCTATTCCTGGTGCTCCAAACTGACCGGTTCTGTGTCCTTTCCCATCAGCTTTTCTCACTTCTAGGTGTGCACTGCACTTTTCCATCCAATATAGAGCTGGGTTTTTCTTGCTTGCAACCAGGGCTCTGTGATGCGTTCCGACTGTCTCGACCATCGATACAAGCTGGTTGGAGATGTCCCTATTTTCTGGTGTGTATGCTGGGTGAGCTTTGGGGTCTCAATTTCTTGCTATATGAAGACAACAATGGTGCATTCACAATGACTGTGAGGATGAAAAAAAATGCCTGGAAGCCACCACCCACCCCATCCCAACCCAGTCCCTTCCCACCTCTCACATGAGGCCAAGAGATGTGGTGATGCAGAGACAGCAGGTCCCACAGAGGTTGCTATGGGAACCCCAGCCACATGTGCAGCATCCCTAGTGGTGCTCAGGAGGGGCTAGGCAGCTGCTGGGGGCCAGGCTGTGATGACTGCCTTTTGGAGCAGAAAGCCTCTGCTGTTCTGGTCTCCCAAATCACCACTCAGTTCAGCTCCAAGAACTCCAGTCAGAGGAGCTGTTCAACTGTAGAGACCTGAGGAGGGGCTACCCTGAGCAGCTCCTGGCTGCCAGTGTCTCAGGAGGCTGGCAGAGAGGAAGAGCATTATTCAGCTCAGAATCCTCAGACTAGAAACAAGCCTAAGAAGCCATTAAGTCGATCAATCCGAGTCTCCTTCAGCGAGCCAGCTCTGGGAGCCAAGCACGGAACTGAGGCAGCTGGGTTGGAGACAGAGAGTCAGGAGATGGTAGAAGGTCTCACTGAAAACAAAGATAGAAATGGAAAACACTAGCTATGGCTACTGTTTGCACAGTGCCCACCATGTGTTAGCCACTCTGCTGAGTTCTTCACAGACATCTGCTGTGGGTCTTTTCCTGTGGAGACATGAACAAATACCTCTTCACCTCAGACAGGGCATCCATAATAAATAAACAATTCTGCCCAGGTCTGGATTAGTAACCTAACGAGTTAACTGGTTATTTGTGGGAACATGGTTGAGGGGACCTGCTTACAGGAGCTTGAGTGGCCCCAGGGTCCACTCAGCATGAGACACCAGCAAGTGACTAACAACACAACTTGTGGGAAATGTGTCCCCAGAACTCCCTGCACTGAATTCAACTCATCTGGGAGACTCCTCTGCCTGGCAATCATAGCCTTAGGGGGGTCTTGTTTCTGGAACGTTCTGAGCTTGCTATGTTCTGTTTCCTTCCTGAGGCTTATGACCTCTCCAGTGTTTCAGTTTGGAGAAAAGATCCACATACCAGCATCCTTCCATATGTGCTGAAACTACCCAGAGTTATTAGTGGGACCTCTTTGCCACTGTGGGTGCTGATCTCAGAGAAATTAGAGAACATGGTCCAAGGGATCCCTGGCTAGGAAGGACCATCCTATTGTATATGCTAACTCCCTAATGCAACCACAATGCTTGGAGTTGTGAGGAAGATGCTCATGAACACACAGGGGACAAAGGCAACTGGTACCTGTAAAAGCCTACCTAATAAGGCTGTAAAAGCAATGGGGCAGTCAGTGGCTGCCCTTGAACATTGGGGTGAGGCAGACAGATGCTGGCTCCAGTGAGCCTAAGAGGATAGAGGAACAGAGATCCAGCAAGGAAAGGTGGAGAAGATGCAGGGACTTTACAGTGTGGATCCAGCAATAGCAGATACGTTAAACGTCCTGCAGGCATCCTCAGGACCCTCGGCTGTACAGGGACTGAGCCTGGTCAGGATCAGGAGCCTAGACTTAGATGGAAGGCCAAGTGGTTTGAACTTGGTCTGGTAGGAAAGGGGAGACTAAGTGTTTCTAGAAGGGGAGTGATGTCAGAGTTGCCTGACACTCATGTGGCAGCACTGTGGCATATAGGAAAGACTGAAGAGTGGGTCAGAACAGAGAAAGAATTCACCCCAAGACTATCTTCAGGTTGTTCAGGAAAGGAGTTGGAGAGACTGGAACTGTGGCAGGGGTGGAGACACAGATTCTCATCTGGAGGAACACTTCAGTGACAGGTTCAGACTGTCACTGGCAGGAAGCTGAGGACAAAATTGTGCTCCTTTCAGAAGCTATTGCCTCTTCAGTATTCGTGAACACAGGCGTGTCTCTCTACATGCATGCCACATGGGTGCATACATACACCCAAACTCACACCGGTGGTCATGTATGTCTCAGCATACGTGAAGCTCCGTATACTCTGGAGTCTTGTCCGTCCATATAACTGCACTGCTCTATCTGCCCACGGTCAGGGCGTGTCTCCTACTCCTTCTGCCTCTACAAATACAGCTCCACCCTGCTGTGCTCTCGGCTTTGTGCTGGAGTCTGTGTGCCAGGCACCCCTCGGGGGCTTAGCTGCTTTAGAGACTCCAGCTACTAAAGTCAGATGCCTCTTCCTTCCCTGTTTGATGCTGCAACACGAACCCCAGGCAGTTCTTCAAAGGGAGCCACTAGGGGGGGTGGAAGAAAGAAAGTAAACATTGGATTAAAAGGCGAACCAACCCAGCCTCTGCTGCAGCCCTGCTGTGGAGCCCCTTACGGGCAGACTTTGAATTGACAACTGTGTTTCCTTCCAGTCAGGCAGGACCCCAGCTGGGACGGGAAATGGGAGCTCTACTCAACCCTCGTTTCTGAAGGCTAGGTGGGCCCTCTCTCCTGTGTGGCAGTGGCTGCCAGAGAGCTGCTTCTCCTTACATGGAGAAAGGGGGCCAGCCAACTCTGGTTTCCTTCCTTCCTTTCCTCCCCCACTTCCTGCCCCCTTTCTCTACCCTCTTTCCTCCCCCACTTCCTGCCCCCTTTCTCTACCCTCTTTCCTCCCCCACTTCCTGCCCCCTTTCTCTACCCTTCCCCTCTCCTTCTTCCTTACCTTACTTCCCTTCCCTTACTCCCCAGTCAAGGTGGGTCCCAGGTCGTCACACTGATTCCATTCTGCACTGACTCTGTGATTCTGTGACTGTGGCCAAGTGGGTTTGAATTAAGGGGTGGCTGTGGTCTTCTCACAGGGTTGATTGATCTTAAGAAAATCTAGGGCTGAGGATGTGGCTCAGTGGGTAGAGTCCTTGTATAGCAGGCACACCCTTCGTTTGATCCCCAGTACCAAACAAACAGGCTGTGGTGTTACAGGCCTGTCACCTCAGCACTCAGAACTTGAAGGATCAGAAATTCAAGATCATCCTCAGCTACTCAATGAGGTTGAAGTCAGCCATATGAGATCATGTCTCAAAGAGTTCAGCATCACCCTAGGACTGCTAAAGGAAAACTGAATACATTGTTGCCAGCTTGGTCAGCTTTTCCTCACCGTAGCAAAATTCACAAAACAATCAATTTACAAACAGTTTGATGACGCTTTCAGAACTTTCAGCCCATAATGGCCTGGTGCCCTCACTTAAAGTTCATAGCACCATAGTACATTGTGGCCTATCCATCTCACCCTAGTCAGGAAGCAAAGAGAGAAGCTGCCCCTCCTTACAAGGGCGCACCCCTGGGATTTCACTTCTACCTCTTAAAGGCTCTACTACCTCTCAATAGTACCACAAGACCTCACTATGCTGTCGAACATTCCAGATTGAAGCTATGGCACTGGGGCTAGAGGCTGGCTTAGCTGTAAAGAGTATTTGCTACACAATCAAGAAGACTAGATTTCAGATTCCAGCACCCACATAACAAACTCTTGCATACACCTTTATCTCCAGCCCTGGTGTGGTCATATCCAGGAAGATCACTGGGGCTTGCTAGCTTCCAGTCTAGCTAAGAAAACAAGCAGTTTCAGGGAGAGATCCTGCCTTAAAGGAATAGGTGGAAAGTGGCAGAGGAGATGCTGTCTTCTGGCCTCTAGGTGCACACACATACACACACACACACACACACACACACACACACACACACACACACACACCACAAATAAAAGATAAATATTTTTAAAAGAAATGTTACATCATCAAATTGCCACTATAGTTATATGGTAACCATATGCCTCTCCCAACCTCAGTCTGCTCTCATCAGCAGAAGTGTTTATTTCCACAACTGTCTGGTCAAGCAAGCTTTATTTAGACTGGCCAGACAGTAGCCCCATCATCAAGTCGGGATTTCTGAGAGCACCCCTCACTGACTTTTGAGGTCTCTCTTATGGAAAAGTGTAGTACTCATAGAAAACACCTGTTGACACCAATGACTATTCCCACTTGGACATAGGAGTGGGGGACTCAGGGCTCAAGGCCACCTGCGGGGTACGTGAGTGCATGAACACATCATGTGGATGGGGAGTCACCACAGGTGTTCTGCGGGTTAGCAAAGCAAAGAGGTGGATATACAGGATAGGGTTGCAAGTTCAGCATACATTGAAAACAGTAGTTTGCAGGATACATTAAGTTTAGGAAACAGAGATTTATTCCTGTAAGGTATGGAGACATAGCCACAATGTATAATGTGGCTCCTGTTTCGGTTTCAGAAAAGTAAGAGTTTTCTAAAAGGCAGCCTAGAAGAGTCAGGAAGAATTAAGGATAACTTTCTGAAGGAACTGGCACTTAAAGACAGTGAATTTCACTGTCTGAGCCCTTGGGGCAAATGTTGACTTTCCAATCATTCTACCCTCTTTTAAAAATTAGCCTTGTTGTTGTTGTTGCTGCTGCTGCTGTTGTTGTAATAGAAAGAGAGAAGGCTCAACCAACCTCATACAATGTAAATCTAGTCAGAGTGAATAAACCTGGGAGGAAGGTGGCCCAGATCGAGAGGCAGAATGGTCCAGCATTCCAGAGTTCTTCCTTCCCCAGGGTTACAGCCAGCCTGACTTATAATACCAAAGGCTCAAGACCTGCCTGCCCTTGTACTCTACAGTAGTGGAATCGCCAAGCCTGCATCCAGTGTCTGGCACCTTAGGCCCAACATCATATTTGTGAGATGCTCTTGTGTTTCTATATTCCTGCTCTTTGCCATATACAGCTGTACCACCTGAATTACACACTTTCCTTACCATCCATTACTGGTGAGTATTTGGGTGGCTTCTAGTTTGTGAGTTCTACAAGGAGCCCAGCTATGAATATAGCTGCATGTGACTTCTTGGCAAATGCAGAAACAAACTTGTTAGTTCTATACCCAGATTCCAGTTTATGAATGTGAGTGTATTCAGCTTTCGTGACACTTCTGTTTTTACAGAGGGACTATACCCATTTACCATTTCACCAGCAGCGTAGCAGGGTTTTAATGACTCCATATCCCCGCCAGCACTTGATGATGTAGGCTGTTATTTCAGCCATTCTGTGTAGCGCTAATCTGATGACTTTGGGAGCGAGCATCTTTTCGTGCACTCATTTGCCAGTCCGACCATCCTCGGGAGGACGGCTGTTCTGAATATTTTGCCTACATATTTATTGGGTTTGTCTGGTTGATTTAGAGAAGTTCTTTGTGCATTTAGAAATCCTTTATCAGTTCCTTTTATGGCTTAGGTATGAAATGTCTCCCAAGAGTTCATGTGCTGACAGAAAACGCAAGCTCCCAGTAAAGCTGTTGAATTGAGAGCGTGAATCATTCCATGACTGTGGAAGGAAGGGCAGCAAACGATGTCTGTGAAGAATACACGGATTTTGTTTTGGATTCAAGGAAATCACTGAAATGATCAAGAAACAATTGCCCCACATTAAAAGCCATGTTTTGGGTTGTTCTTTTTTTTTTTTGACAAAAGCACAGTTGCTTTGATAAAGAACAATACACCCCTCAGTGCTGTAACATACACTTCAGACTAATGTTCTTAATGTTGCCCCACTTTTGAAACATCGTATTGTGAAATTAATATCCTTTGCAAAATGTCTTTTGAGAGCACTGTTATGGTTATATGAAGATGGCGTACACATATTAAAGGTTGTCTATAATTTATTTTCATTAAAATAAATTCATTGAAAAGTATCGAAAAATTAAACATTTGTATTTTGTTTAAAATTTTACACGCACGCACACGCGCGCACACACACACACACACACACACACACACACACACACACACATTTCAAATGCTGAAAGCTTGGTCTCCAAAACAGTGTTCAGAGTCTGGGGAGAAGTTAGATCCTAAAGACTGATCTAATCGGGGATCAGTCCTTTGTTGAAATGTGAGAAGACAGATTACAGGAAGTAGTGGAGGAAGTAGGGCTAATACAGGAAGTGGTGTGTAGTGTCCTGGTTAGACTCCTATGAGGAAACACCGTGACCAATGCGACTTGGCGAGGAAAGGGTTATCTGGTTTACTCTTCCGCCTTGTTAGTCATCAAAGGAGGAAGTCAGGACAGAAATCAAACCCAGGGCAGGAAACTGGAGCTGATGCATAGCCCATGGAGGGGTCCTGCTCACTGGCCTGCTCCTCATGGCTTGCTCATGGGTGCTCTCTTGTAGAACCCAGAACCTCCAGCCCAAGGATGGCTCCACCTGAAATAGTCCAGGCCCTCCTATGTGTCACCACCGACCATGGGCTGGGTCCTCCCCCGTCAATTACTAATTAAGAAAATACCCCTCGGCGCTGCCTACAGCCCATTCTTACTGAGGGATTTTCTCAATCGAGGCTCCCTCCTCTCTTTGACTCGAGCTTGTGTCAAGTTGACATAAAACTAGCCAGCACACGTACCACGCCCTCAGCCCCTCGTGTCTGTTTGCTTCTTGTCAGCATAGGAGAGCAGCTTTGCTCTACCAATCTGTTAACTGTAATGTTCTGCCTTAGCACAGCCCCAAAAATGAGACCCGTGATGAAGGACTGACGGCTGAGGACTGTGAGCTTAAATAAAGTCTTGCTTTCTTCAGTTGTCTTTTTCCTGTAGAGAGACTCTCTTAGAATCTGTCAATAAAAAAGCTGATGGCCAATAAGATGAGGTAGGAAACAGGAGATGGGTCACTGGCAGGAAGAGAGGATTCTGGGAAATAGGAGAGTATAAAAGAGAGAGACCCACTTGTGAGAAGGACTGAGAAGACAGATGTAAAACAGCAGGTAGATGAACTCAGGGAGATGTTGGGAGAAATGCGAAGGAGACTCAAAGGAAGAAGCTGACCAGAACTGAAGGAGAGAGGTGACAAACCACATGGGAGACATAGAACAGTAAATAAGTTAAGAACTAGTCAGGGAATGAGCCAAAGCTATGGCCTAGGCATTTATTAAATAAATAGTCTCAGTTGCCATTGCTGTTGGAGAGAACTAAGTGACTGAGGCAAATATATATATATATATATATATATATATATATATATATATACATATATATATATAAAATTTTTACACGTCGGGTGTATATTGTCACAGCTTGGAAATCCCCAAGAAAAGGCGGGGCTTGTCATCATTAGAGCTCAGCGGTACTGATGGCTTTCCCCGTCTCTGGCCTGGGAAGACCTTCTGGAGAGAGGCTTGTACCCTCTTCCTTTACCTGGGAGAAACAGAAGGTGAACTAGGAAATGGAAAACAAAAACAAACTCCGCCCCTACCTTCCTTCCTCTCTCCCTCATTTTCATCCTCTTAAAACACTTGCTGAGTACCTACTGTGTGTGCTAGGCCCCAGCCTGAGGTCAGAGTGAACCAGTGAATGCACAGCTCTGCCTTCCTGAGTTCAGACTCCATTGCTCATGCACGTACAGAAGGCTGTGGATGACCAAATGTGAGCTTAAGGCAGTGCTGTAGGGATAGAGGGTGAGCCTTCTTTCTACCCCTGCACTCCTCCCACTGCACACACTACATCCCCAGGTGGGCAGCTATTGAGTTCTGTTCTCAAGGAGAAATGTAGCTTTCAGGCTGCGGTTGCCAGGCACCCCAGAAGATGCCTCCTCTCCTTCCTGGCTTTTGTTTTGTGCAAACTCATTATGCCGGATTACTTGAGAGGGAGGCAGGGATGGAGGGATAATAGAAATATCTTGAGACAAGATGAAGGGATATAGCTCCTCTCAACCAGAGAAGGAGCCTACTTGAGGTAAGGACTGTACCCCGAGGGGAGGAGGGGGACCATCTCAGTGTGGCAAGGCTTTAGACATTTGCAAATTGCAAACACTCTCCCACACACACAAAGAGGGAGAGACAGAGAGATGTAAAGTTGGTGAGGGGTGTCACATAGGGAGGAGAACCTAACCCTGATGATGACACAGCTTCTGGAAACCCCAAAACACTGGCTAGGGTAGGGAGAAGCCTCAGCTGAGGTAGAGTCCTAGACCCCCTTCCTAACCTGATCCTGCTCTGCCCTACCCACATTTTCTGTCTCTGAGCTTTCCCCATTTGATCCCCTATGCCTTGACCCCAAAGGCTGACCTCGACCCCAAAACCGCATGTGCTTTTCCAGAATATGCACCCCAGTGTGAGCAGCTTAGAATGGAGAAGGAAACAGGGCGAGCTCCTGGGAAGGTAGCTGAAGCAAGAAGATGAACAGGACCACCAACACTGCTGGTAATGTCTTGCTCCAGGAAGAACTGTGCAGTCTTTAGAGCATGCGCATGATCCTGTGGGCGTGGCTCCGCCCCTGGCTTGTGAGGACAGCAGTCTGACATCTAGACAGCCATAAACAGGGGAGTCTAACCTATTTTCTAGCTGCATCTCCTTAGTGAGTAAGTGGCTTTAATAGCATGTTAATTGTACTGCCCTAGAGGACAGAAGGGGAAAAAAAAGTGAAGAGACTGAAAATAGACAGTAGCACCACCACCAATGTGGCTGTGCAGGTGAGAGGACTCAGAGACTGAGATTCCCTCCTTGTGTCCTGGCCATTGATCCAGGTCAGTGCTTCCTCAGCCTGTGAGTTAACTAGGGGCTTCCTGTTACCAGGAATGAGAATACCAAAGCTCAGACAGGCTTGAACAATGAAGGGAGCTGTCAAGTTTGCATGACCAAAAAAGCTTAGCAATGGGGTTGACCCAGTGGCTGGAACAGTGTCACTGGAGACACCTCCCACCCCCTCTGGCCCGTCATCTCTAATCCAGGCTTTAGCACAGGTGTCCTGTGACTTCTCACAGCTGTTGGTGACTGTGTGGGTGCCTGACCCATGTCTTCTCCTCACCTTGCTCTATCTAGGCTAAGGGTGCCTTACCGAGCAGACAAGTCCCTCCTCTGAACTCCCAGACACACCTCTCTCCCATCTATTTCTGGGAACTTTCCTTTGGCTCTGATGGACAGATGTCACAACAACCACCCCTAAACCAACTGAAGGGAGGCAGTGGGGACCCAGACTCAGTTGGCCAAGGTCTGGCCACCTGCACTCATACCACGTGGAGACGAGAAAGGAGAAAGCAGGGGACAGAAACAAGGGTAACTGTAAGAGCCCCAGCTCCATCCCATGCCACTCCCCTCACAGTTTCAGGCCCCTCTTGTCACCTTCCATACTGCCTAGCTCTTCTCTCTCACCCTCCCTGTCTGCTTTCCTAGACCGCCCATTTGTTGATGCTTTCTGAATCCACAGCTCCAGTAGACCAGCATTTCTGTGCCACAAAGTCAAACATATGACATCTGGTGGGACCTTAATGTCCCCCTAGGGCCTGACAGTCAACATAGCTAAACCCCAGGCTAGTGCCAAAGCTGCTTCCCTTCACAGGCTGTCACTGTTACCACAGAGTTGGAAGCCTGGCTCTCTGCCACTCCTCTGCCCCTCTTCACCCTCACACCCCCACCTTCCCTGTGGGGTCTGTCTCTGCCCCACGGTCCTCTAGCTCTTTCTCGTACTCTGTATGTACCTATGGTGATGCTGTCCACTTCCTATAGCCTATTCCTGGGTTGCAGAGCCTCCTGTGGCCTCTGGCCCCAAGGCTGACCAGGGCACAAGTGCTCAAGCTGTTTCATAGGGGTAAGCTGAACAAGGCACACAGAGAACCTGGAAAGTGGAGAGAACATGCTGGGGAAACTGGAAAGAGGAGGCTGCCTTCCTGGGGGGGAAAAAAAACAAACCAACCTTTCTGAAGGTCCAGAAGTATTAAGATGTCCCATTCCCTGGGAGTCTGACCTCTGTCCTCTGAAGTACATTCAGCCAGGGCTACCCACTCACTCCCTGGCATGGTGTTATTGGGGATGGCAGGAGAGAAGAGGATTTTGTGTAAGTTTATGTGTGTAGGGAGTATACATATGTGTGTATGTGCACACACGTGTATTCATATGTATGGAGGCCAAAGGTCAACCTCAGATGTCATTCCTCAGGAGCTAGCTACCTTGTTTGTGTGTGTGTGTGTGTGTGTGCGTGTATGTACATGAGAGCACATGCACTTTTGCTGTCTCATTTCAACATGTAGGACCCAGTTGTCATACTTGGCAGCAAAGGTGTTTAACCACTGAGCCATCTTGCTGAACACCTCCCGCATACTTCTTTATTCTGTCAATTGGGACCTTTATACACACACACACACACACACACACACACACACACACACACACATTTATGCACTCACATACACACATACTCACACACACAAAATTAAAAATAATTTTTTTAAATCTAAATATAACTTTAGGTAAGATGCCTACACAGCACGCCCAAGACCCTGAGTTTCATCCCCAGCACCACATAAATCATGGCGGTGCATTTACCTGGAAGCAGGAAGATTAGGAATTCAACCTTTGGCAGGGCCAACCTGTCTCAATAAATAAATAAATAAATACATACATACATAAATAAATAAATATCTAAAAAAAAGTTTAGAAAGTGTGTGTGTGTGTGTGTGTGTGTGTGTGTGTGTGTGTGTGTGTGTGGTGTTACACCTTCCCTCTCACTATGTGGTGACACCTAAAGGGAGGTTGCCCACCCACAAGTCAGGGTGTTTCTGCAAAGGCTTTGAGGGAGCATCTGCTCCAGTTTCCATAAAGCCATAAGTGTCCTATTTTCTGGAGCCTAGAGAGTGGGAAAGTAAAACTCTTTTTGAAATTCCATTCTGAGGGGAAGCTCTGACCCAATGGGATCAGATACTGCATCTTGTTCAATTTGCCTCTCAAACGGCAGGGAGATGGACCAGATGATCTCTCAAGGCTTCTGTGTTGTTTACTGTTGTGTATCCAGGCCCTGTCAATTGACTTCCAGCCACTTACTCTGAAACCTCTAGCCTTATACTCTCCTGATAAACTGGCCATGTGATGCCCACCCCCCTTGTGTATAAAAACAAAAAACAGCGTCTACCTTATTCCCCCGCCCCCCAAAAAAGAGACCATTCAGAAAGCCAATACTAAGTTATAATGTTCACAAGACTCCTGTAAAGACTATGTTAACATAATAGCTATTTCTGCCTTGTCTTTTTTTCCAGTCATATAAATTTGAAAGTCCTGGGATAGATTTGTTCTGGGAGCTTTCTGGGGAAGGTGAGCCAGGAGATAACTACCTCCAGGTATTTGCACCCTAGGGGTTTTGGCTCTATTCAGCCACAGAGAAATCTGGAAAGCCTACGATAACCTATGACCTAAAAGGAAAGATATTCCACTGCTGTAACAAATATTCTGACCAAAAGCAACTAGGGGGAAGAAGGAGTTCTATGCCTGACAATTCCAGGTTACCACCCATCATTGCAGGAAAGTCTAGGCAGGTAGTTACATCATACCCAAAGCCAAAGTCAAGAGCAGGAAGAAATGAATGCACCCATCCTGCCTGCTTGCTTGCTTCACTAGGCACAGCATAGGGAATGGTGCTGCCCACAGTGGGTTGGGGTCAATTAACAAACCAGACAGTTTCCCATAGGCATGCCCACAGGCCAACATCATCACGATAATTCTTCAATCAAGACTCTTTTTCCAGGTGACTCTAGATTGTAGCAAGTTTAAAGCTAATCAGCACAGGTCTCACCCCACACTAAAGGAAATCCAAAGACTGATTTCACCTGGGACTGAACTGTGGCCCTGTCTCGGTCTTCCCTCGTGTCTGCCTGGCTATGTCTTCTCCACCTCTTTCTCTACTGCCACTTATCTTGCCCTCTTCTAGGAACGACATATCTTCCTAAAACTAGTGACCACCCCCACGCCCCAAGTCATCTGCTCATTTTTCAGCGTGACATAGTCACATCTCTCCCCTACCACTGTCAGCCTCCACTGTACACTAGCAGTTTTATCCAAGAAGGGGTACAGGACTGGGGGGTGTTGGGGTTCAGGGTGGGGGAGTTTTTCCCTTAAACTACAGCTGCCTTGCCCAACAGTGTATCTGGAGTAAAGTGCATATCTCCATCCAAAGACTAATTTCTTCCAGGAAACACACAATCTCAGAAACAACACTTGACCACACGAGAAATTAAAATTCTCCCTCTAACGGAACTCATAGCTTAGCTTCCCATGAGAAGACATTCTGACCTTGTGACCTCAAGAGACTATTTACCTCCTCAGTCCAGGGTTAGAAGCCAAGATAGTCTTCATTTACTTGATTACAAAAACATGTGGCTGAGTTGTTTGGAAGGGAAATAGGAGTGGTCATGTGGAGAGCGGTGGGGCAGGGCTGCCAAGCAGGCCCAGGGTGCAGAGTAGGGCGGGGCTGTGGAGCAGGGCTGCCTTTTGTCCTCACAATGTTTTCTTTTTTCCCTAGATCATTTTTGTGCCCCCAGTCCAGGAACAATAATTCTTCTCTTCCTCCTTCCCTTCCTCCTCTTAAATTTCATATGCATTGGTGTTTTGCCTGTGTGTATGTCTGTATGAGGTGTCAGATCCCCTAGAACTGGAGTTACAGAAAGTTGTGATCTGCCTGGGGTGCTGGGAATTGAACCTGGGTTCTCTGGAAGAGCAGTTACCTCTCCAGCCCCACAATTTGTTTTTTTGCATGCTTGAAGTTATATAAATTTGTGTCCTCTTTTTTTTTCTACAAGAGCCTAAGCATCCTCCTAAGAGTTTTGTTGTTGTTCTTGATATTATTATTATTATTATTATTATTATTATTATTATTACTACTATTACTATTTGCAAGGTCTCCAGTAGCCCAGGCTGGCTTCACACTCACTATGCTGCTGAGGGTGACCTTGAACTCCTGATCCCCCTGCCTCCACTTCCTAGGTTCTGGGATTACATGTGCAACAGCAAACTTAATTTCTGTGATGCTGGGGTTGAACCCAGGGCTGTGAGCACTCTAGGTGAACCCTCTACCCACTGATGTACACCTTCGGCTCCCTTGCAAGTATTTAAGCTTCTCTACATGTCTTGGCTTATATGAATATAATTTTAGGGTTTTGATTGTTGGTTTTTTGAGATGCTAGAATTCAAACCCAGAGATCTTCCTGCCACTGCTACCCAAGTGCTGTGATTAAAGGTGTGTGCTACCACCAGATAGAAGAACCTTCTGTCTGTTTGTCTGTCTGCCTGTCTGTCTTTCGAGACAGGGTTTCTTTGAGTAGCCTTGGTTATCCTGGAGCTTATTCTGTTTACCAAGTTGGCCTCGAATTCACAGAGACTCACCTGCCTCTGTCTCCCAAATGCTGGAACTAAAGGTGTGCACCACCACTGCCCAGCTGAGAAGCACCCTTTTAAAAGAAAGGAGGGCATTTAAAAGAGGGTAGATCCATAGTTCTGGGGTTTATTTTTAAACTTGAAATTATGTTTATGTATTTTATTTACTTATTGTGTGTAAGTGGGGATGCAGGTGGCATGGTGTGTTTGTGGAGGTCAGAGTACAACATTTGGAAGTCAGTTCTCTCTTTCCACCGAGTGGGTTCAATGGATCAAACTCAGGTTGTGAGACTTGGCGGTAGTCGCCTTTCCTTGCTAAGCTATCTTGCTGGCCCAGCATTCTGGGAGTTTTTGAGCAGAAAGTCCTAAGGTTGGAGAATCTAATGATCTTAAGGTAAAATCATAAGAGCATTAATAGCTGGCTTAGCAATCGCTCGGGACCCTGCACAGTGTTGTTGATAGAGAGCAGCTTATGCTGGGTACCTGCCAATGTTGCTGCTGGTGCTCAGAGTTCTGTGCAGGGGGCACTGAGGCAGGCGAGGCTGGAACTGTTAGGTAAGTCAAGAAACAGAGCCTAGGGGGAAGGGAAGCAAGGTGGGAGAGTTAAGCCTGGCAGGTAAGGATGGAGCATCCCCACTACTCCTATCAGTCAGAGCTGGGGAAGGGAACCAGAGACACAGCATCTAGTGTATACATGGGCCACTGTGCCTGAGGACTGGCATGGAAAGGCCTGCGGTAGCCAATTCCTAACTTTGAAGGGTGGGAACCATATCATCCCTATGACCTGCATAGAGGGCCATGCTGGACCAAATGGGTATGGCTTCAAGCTGACAGGAAGCTACAGACTGGAATAGGAAACCCAGCCCCATGTGAAATTACAAGTCACATCAGCAACTAGCCCTGGAACATTCCGGTCCTCCCAACCCACCACATTCCACAACATATTAATTAACCATCCATATACCCAAGGCACATCAGTGTCATCCTTATACGTGCCTAGGAGCCACCCTGTCCCTTTCTGCTCTAATACCTACCTCTTAGTAAAGAAGGACCCCCCCCCCATAGGCCCAGCACCCTCTGGTCTCCTGATCTCATTTCTGCCCACACCACCAAAGGCCAGTAATCATCTTTCTTCTATGAGGGCTGCTTTGCAAATGGAATAAGATTATCAATTTCCTCTTCCTCTTTATTTTTCTTTTCTGGAAACAACACCAAAGGAGGAACTGAGGGATTAAAACATAAATTTCTTTTTTTTTTTCATGAAAATAAGATACACCTAAAATATATCAGAGGTACAAATAGCAGAGCCGCCAACAAGAATGGGGACCCACCTACTGGAAACAGGACTGAAGGAAGTGGAACAAGGCCAGTGTCAGGGACAGCCCATGAAATACTCAGAAGTGGGGGAGCCCATCTGGATGTGCAATGTTTGCAGCATACCATGGACTGGTGGTGTGAATGCCACTGAGGACTAAATAAGATCTGTTTCTATGACAACTGAGGTCCCCAGGGATCAGAGAGAATCCAAGTTCATCAGCTCTGACTCACAGGAGAAATTTCGCCAGTGTAGAAGACAACCTTGACCTCTCTTACACAAGACGTCCATGAGGAAGGAAAAGAAAAACTTGTTTTGGGCCAGTGAGATGGCTCAGGGATAAGGGTCTCTGTCGATAAGAGTTTGATTCCCAGGTCCTGCAAGACAGAGGGAAAAACCAATCCTGCAGGTTTTCCTCAACTGCCATGGCACCCGGATGTGCAGGCACGCACACAAACAAGTGAATACATGTTGTTAAGGGAAATATTTGCTTCTGTGATGAGTAATGTACATGAAGTTCCATAAGCTAAACTATGAAGGGAAGGTGGAGGGTACAAAATGAGCAGCAGTGAAGAGGACGCTGGGAAGAGTGCTGCTTTAAAGAAGAAATCTTTAGCCTGAAAATTAGAAGGCATGGCGCAGGGGGTCCACGTGCTGGAGATTAAGACACCGGAGGAGATGAACCCAGAGCTGGCAGCGCTCAGGGAAGATCAGAGAAAACCACCCGGCCTCTGAAACTGAGGAATGAGTGGTGGTTTGGTGGGTAAAAGTTCTTGATGCCAAGCCAGAGAACCTGAGTTCAATTCCTGGGACCCACGTGGTAGAGGAACGGCCAACTCACTCCCTGTAGGGAGTCGTTCCCTGACCTTCACACACACACCGTGGCACACAGGCACCCACGGACTCACCACCCGTCCCAAACAAAATAATAAGTAAATTGTTGTTTGAGACAGGGTCTCTTCTAACCCCGACTGGCTGGCTTCTGACTACAATGTGGCCCAGGCTGGTCTTGAACTTCTGGTCCTCCTGTTTCTACAGCAGAGGTATTCTGAAGATTTTCTTTTAGCTTCTTGACAGCTTTCACTGTATCTCCCACAGTGGTTATTTTCTCTTTTACTCTTACATTTTTTTTGGCTTCATATATATGTGAAAGACAAAGATTTGTTCGTATGTGTATTAAATATCAATGAAAGGGGAACCCAACACATTAACAGCATGACTTGTTCCTAGAACGGGAGGGAAAGGTGCAAGGAAGGCAGGGCTAGAAGGGTAAATCTTCACTTTTGGATTATTATGTCTGCGATTAGCATATCAAACATGCAACCCTTTGTGTAGGTATGTGCATATGAGTGCAATGCCCACAGAAACCAGCAGAGGGCGTCAGAGCAACTGGAGGTGGAGTTGCAGGGAATTCCTGAGCGGCCAACTCTGGTCCTCTGGAAGAGCAACAAGTGTCCTTAACCACTGAGCCATCTGTCCAGCTCATGTCACTTTTTTTTTTTTTTTTTTTTTTTTTTTGGTTCTTTTTTTTTCGGAGCTGGGGACCGAACCCAGGGCCTTGCGCTTCCTAGGTAAGCGCTCTACCACTGAGCTAAATCCCCAGCCCCTCATGTCACTTTTAAAAAATGTTTTCTGGGCTGGAGAGATGGCTCAAAGGTTGAGAGCATGGACTGCTCTTCCAGAGGTCCTGGGTTCAATTCCCAGCAACCGCATGGTGGCTCACAACCATCTGTGGTGGGATCTGATGCCCTCTTCTGGTGTGTCTGAAGACAGCTACAGTGTACTTGTATATGATAAATAAATCTTAAAAAAATACCTTTAAAAAATGTTTTCTTAGGACAGAGAACACACTTCTCAAAATGGCTTATTAGAGGATGATCATGGAGCTCATTGCTCAATAGAACACTCAAGGCTGAAACCAGACTACCGATGTAAACCAGGTAAGGCCAGCTGCTTACATGGCTTCTTGTGATCTGCCTGGCTTCCCTCCCCAGCCTCATCTCTCACGTTCCAGCTCACAGTGCTCCCCCTGGGACGCTGAGTTCTAAGCAGGAGCTTCCTTCTAGAATCTTAGCACCAGCTGTTCCCTCCTACGCCCTCCCCTCTGGCTTATGCTGTGTCCTACTTTCCATTGCTATCAGAAAATACCTCGACAAAACAACTTAGGTGAGATAAGGTTTATTTTAGCTCACAGTCCCAGGTTACAGCCCATCAGTGTAGAACAGTCACAAGGGCACCTAGAGACAGCTGGTTCCGTCACAGCTCAGTCACAGTCAAGAAACATGAAAGCATGCATCTACATCCCAGCACAGTCAAGAGCAGAGGGAACATGAATGCACACGTCTGTGCTCCTCACTTTCTCCACTCTTCCACAGTGCACAGCTCAGACCTAGGGAATGGCGCCCCCCATGGTAGACTGGGTCTTCCTATGTCAATCAATGTAATCAAGACACTTCCCAATAGACAGGGCCCCAGGCCAACCTGATCTAGACAGTTCTGCATTGAGGACCTTCCCAGGTAATTCTAGATTGTGTCAAGTTGACAATTAAAAGCAACTGCCACACGCCGCATGTGCTTCCAATATGAAATTCCCTCTGTCGTATGTGTTTTATCGATTCTAAAATGCATACATCTGAGGCAGGCAAGTCCAGGAGATAGTTTGGTGCCTTGGGATCCCACTGGATTTGAGGCCATGCACACAGCCCTCCTGTGATAGTGAGTTCGACAGGCTAGCTATCCATACTAAGCATGTACACCCCTCTCCAAACCATGTACCTAGCGACCTCCAGAATCTATCACCTTCATATGGCTGCAAGCATTCCCATAACTGAATAGCAGCATGTGTTTCCCCATCCCTAGTAACAATCGAATTTAAACCCTTCCTATCCAAGCGTGTTCCCAGTGTATCCTGTAAGAATAGAAGAGTCGGTGTGGTCTGAATTGGTTTGGGGTGCATGTACAGTGAGGCAAAGCTGTGTCCTCTGATAGCTTTTTAGGAGGGCTCCTCTACTTATCATCTTATACATATGTACAATTGGGTGTGCACATGATTAAATCAGATGGAGCATGGGAAGGGACCTGTGCAATAGAGAAATAATTATAATTCAAAATAGAGAACCACCCAAACTCTGCGCCGTAGCAACCAACATTTCCTTCTCCTAAATACGGACCGTAAAAGGAAGCCCCAGACAATAATCAGGGCCCTTGAGTATCTTCACCTGTGGTCTGCTACCAACCTTGGCAGTATGTCCTTTATTCTTGCCTCTCTTCCTCCTCCTCCACTTCCTCCTCCTCCTCCTCCTCCTCCACTTCCTCCTCCTCCTCTCCTTCTCCTTCTCCTCCTCCTCCTCCTCCTCCTCTTCCTCCTCCTCCTCTTCTCCTTATCCTTCTCCTCCTCCTCCTTCTCCCCCCCTCCTCCTTCTTCCCCCCACCTGCTGGTAGTACATCTCCCTCTGCTTTTGTTGTTGTTGTTGTTGCTGTTGTGATGGTGGTGGTGGTGGTGGTGTGTGTGTGTGAGAGACAGACAGACAGACAGACAGACAGAGGCAGATATTTCAGACAAGATCTCTTATAGCTCAGACTAGGCTGGAACTTGCTATACAGCTGAGTATAAACCGTTCCTAATCCTCTTTTCTCTTTGAGTGCTAGGATTGCAGGTGTTCACCAGAGCGTCTCAATATGCTAGGCCAGCCCTCTACTAACTGAGCTACATCCTCACACCCCCCACTCCACTCCATTTTTATAACAATGAAATTAGAATGTGTCGTATAACCCTCAGCCCATCACAGTTCAGTTGGCGGTGTTTTCCCAGCAGAACATAAATTAATAGCAAATCTTTCAGCAGAGGCGTCTTAGAGCCGGTGTCCTTGTTAGCACACTGTCCCCGAACTGCCCACTTCCACAGCCAGCTTTCACTAACGAGAATTACCTCCGAGGGAAGAACTGTTTCCCTGTCTCTCACTAGATTCCCCAGGGCACTTGCCAGAAGCTGGTAGTTCCACAGTAAATGTTTTCTGAACAAGAAGAAATGGAAGCGGCCAGTGACACCGACTTTCTTTGGAAGCACATTGTGCTCGATCCTACTGAGGCCTGAGGCTGTGAGCTGTGTACGGCTGGAAATGGAGGAGACATTGCCAGGGGTAGGGGAGTTTCTCCAGGGAGTCTGTGGACACACTCTGCCCCTGAACAATACTACCGTGTCTTCCAGTCTCCACAAACAAACGCTGGCAAGAGAATGAAGGAAAGGAAATCAAGCTTCATATACAACAAATACTTGTTTCTGACAACAGCACTGATCTTTAAGAAAAGCAAAATAAAAGAAGTGTGTATGTATGTGTGTGAGAGTGTGTGTGTGTGTGTGTGTGTGTGAGAGAGAGAGAGAGAGAGAGAGAGAGAGAGAGTGGTACGCATGTTCTCACAGTGCATAGGAATTCATATACATATATTTTTTCCTTCTATTCTGTGTTTTGTGGTGGGGGAGGAGCACACACATGCTACAGTCACGTGGAGGTCAGAGAGAAGAATCTGTGGAATCAGTTCTCTCCACCCTCTCTCATGTGGCAAGTACCTGGGGATCAAACTCAGGTCATTGGGCTTGCCATCAAGCCTTTACTTGAGCTGTCTTGCCAGCCCCTAAAATTTTATCTCATCCTGAACTGGCTTTACAGGGTAGAAGTGAGAAAATCGAAGAAACGCTTTTCTTTGTTCAGTCAGCGTTACCCATATATCAAATACCCAGTGTTTGCTCACAGTCTTCCCAATGCTGGGAAGGCCACAGAAGACAGATCAGGGCTCCTTCCCTCTTAAAACGTACAGTCTAACAGTTCCAATAGCATGCACATAAACGGGGTCACAACGTGTCAGAGGACCGATTGCCATCAAGATAACATGAAAACAGAACTTTTTATTACAGCTGTGAGTGTTCAAGCTTACCTGGCCAGAACAACCACCAATGACCACTTTAAGAATAGATTTTTCAGGGGTTGGGGAGATGGCTCAGTGGTTAAGAGTACTGACTGCTCTTTCAGAGGTCCCGAGTTCAAATCCCAGCAACCACATGGTGGCTCACGACCATCTGTAATGGGATCTTCTGGTGTAGCTACAGTGTATTCATGTACATTAACTAAAATAAATAAAATCTAAAACAAACAAAACAGGTTTCCAGGGGGCTGGGGAGAGGCCTGGGGTTAGAGGACTTGTGGAAGAAGTGTCATGACTAGAGTCAGATCCCAGAACCCATGTTACTTCTGAGTGTGGGGGATCTGCCTGTAATGCCAGCCTTGGAAAGTAGACAGAGGATCCCAGAGCAAGCTGGCTGAGGAGACCAACCCTGCACTAGCTCTGGGACCCTCTCCTCTATAGCAAGGAAGAGTGATTAGGGGTGATTTCTGATAACCACATGCGTGTGTACACATACTCCCACACATGCAAAACCGTAAGAGTAGCATATAGATACATACATACACACACACACACACACACACACACACACACACACACACACACGCTCACACGCATGTACACAAGAAAAGAAACAACAGACTTTTCAGGCTGGGCATCACAGAGCATGCCTGAAACCCCAGCATTTGGAAGGCTAAGGTAGGAGGAGATTTGAGCAATTTCAGGGCCAGCCTGATTTTCAAAAATACCATAATCACCCAGGACTATACAACTAGACTCTGTCTCAAAACAACAAAAACAAAAATATTTTGGGGCTCATGAGTCCAGACCCAGGAGAGGCCTAGGTAGAATGACCAGACAGGATGCTTTGTGTGAATCTTGTGTTGGTGATGCCTGACTGGCTGCGGGGGTTGGAACGCTGGAGAGTGGCAGAACCACATGGAGAACTTTGACAACCTCTGGTACCCAGGCTCCACCCTGCTAGATTATGATGCATCTGGGAGGGGTCCTGAACATTCGTACTTCAGTTTGCTGGGTGTGGTGGTCCACACCTGCAATCCCAGCACTTGAGAGGTGGAGGCAGGGGAATCAGAAGTCCAATGTCATACTCTGCACATACAGATTTCAAGGCCTTGGTACCCTAGAGTAACAGGGCTGAGAGGTAATTCAGTTGGTAGAGTGCTTGCCTAGCATGGGCATAGCCCGGGCTTGGATTCCTCGTGGCTGCCAAAGACAGGGTATGGTGGAACAAATCTGCAGTCCCAGAAAGACTAGAGGTTCCCAGGAAGACTAGAGGTTCATAGGCAGGGCTGAGGGCATGGCTCAGCAGTTAAGAGCACTTACTGCTCAGTGCACAGCACACAGATCAAGCAACTTACAACTGCCTGTAACTCCAGTTCCTCCAGGGTCCCTTCATGTAAATGGTGCACTTAACCTCATGCAGTATGCATATGAATAAATAAATAAATAAATCTCAAAAGAAATTTAAAGTCATCCTTGACTACATAGGGATGTCAAGATGAGACCTGAGACCTCATCTCAAAACACAAAACAAACAAAACAACAACAAAAACCCCAAAAGAACAAACTTCAAGAAGGGGCTGTTAGTCTTGGAACCCAGGAATATACGGCCTTGGGGATGGTGGGGGTCACCATCTGAAACTCAGCAGCTGGCTTCTGTCAGGAACCAAGCATTGAGCTCCTATAAGCAGCAGCTTGCTTATGTCTAAGGTTAGATGTCTGAGGAGTGCCCTGGTACCTCAGTATGCCCTGAGGCACCAGCTTGATATGTGTAAGGCCCAGAAGTTCATCCTCCCGACTGAAAAAAAAAATAGTCTCCAGATCTTTAGCCCTCTGCCCTGATGGCTGACCTTGTGTCCTTAGTATGCAGTTTTATGCCTTCCCCTTGACTCCTCCTAAGATCTACTTCCTGTGCAGACCCAAGGCTGAGAGCCTACTGTACTCTAGCATTTCCTGTAGACCCGGCCTCCCTGCCGTCTCCTCACAGCTGTGACAGCCTGCTGCAGCACTCTAAGGCGCAAGCCATTCTCTCTTAGCAGTTTATTTGAAAAGCCCCTAGTGTGTCATTTCCTTTAGGAACTTCAATGAAAATCCCATCAGACCTGCCAGCTGCTACGCCTGGAACCCAAAAGACAGACACCCCAAGCAGCTCCCCCATAAAAATAAAACGCAGTATTTTCTCCCCTTAGCTGAGAAATGCCCAGAGTTGTGCATTGTACTCTTATGGCTGCTGTCAAGAGGAAGAGAAGAACGGCCCTGCAGGGCATGTGATGTGAAGATGGACCCTCAAAGGCCCTCAGGATCTACGATATTGAACCCCAGTGGGGCACCATGCTAGTTCCCTGGTGAGGAAATAGGGTATCATGGTGGTTCCTCTTGATTATCAGCTTGAAGAATCCAACTTGTAGAATCACCACTCTCGTGTCTGTGAGGTTAGGATAGCTGAGGTAGGAAGACCTGTTGTAAACGAGTACAGCACCAATCCATGGGCTGGGGGCCTAGACTGAATAAAAAGGAGAAAGTTATTTCTTTTTCTCTCCCTGTCCCTCTCTCCCTCCCTCCCTCCCTCCCTCCCTCCCTCCCTCCCTCCCTCCCTCCCTCCTTCCCTCACATATGTCTGTCTCTGTCTCTGTCTCTGTCTCTGTCTCCCCTCCCTCCCTGTGTGTGTCTGTCTCTGTCTCTGTCTCTGTCTGTCTGTCTGTCCCCCACCCCACCCCACCCCCGCTCTGACGGTAAATACAATGTGATTAGCTGCCTCATGTTCCTGGTGCTATGCCTTCCCTCTCATGATGGACTATACTCTTGAACTGTAAGTCAAAGTTAAAAGTTATATCTTCCCTCCCTTCTTCTCTCCTCCCTCCCTCTGTCCCTCCTCCATCCCTTCCTCCCTTAAGTTGCTATCAAGCGTTTGGTTACAACATCAAGAGACATGATTCCCAAGGGCCCCTATGTCTCCAGTGTCTGCTGTGTGAGCCTGGAGGCAGTAAGTACTGTGGGCCGTGCATAGTTGGAGGTTGTGATCGCCGTTGCCTCTTCTCTGCCTTTTGGTATTTTTCTTCCAGAGAAGCGATTATGTGGGGACTTTTTTAAAATGTCATTGCTCCATGAGCTGGAAAAGGTAGTCCTGCTGATTGGAACACTGGTTTGCAGAAGACAGAGTGGTGCTGTTGACATTTGCAGAGGCTTTCCAGCTAAACTTTAAAACACTTTGCAGAGCTAATCCTGCTGGCAATGGCTACTGGTGATATTTCTAATGGTGATCACAGGCACCCAGGGGAAGGACTCGATAATTGGTTTCCTTTAGGGGGCTGGCAAAGTTAGGTGGGGGCCAGGTTCATTTTAATACAGAACTGTTGGCGTGGATGGAGAGTTACCTATGTAGAGCACACAAGGGGCTCAATAAGCTTGCCAGGCTGAAACCCTGACAGAATGAAGTCCCTGCCTTTTTTCTTCAGTGCTATCTGGTTTGCAGAGGATAATTGGCTAATTTCAAATACTGATGCACGGCCTTTGAGCACCGTGGAGTGTTATTCCCAGGGCCAAGTTCTGAAGATACAATTGGCAAGGAAAACAAGGAGTCTCTCTGCCTTCTGAGATCTCAGCGCAGAGAAAGGGTCAGAGCAGAAATGGGTATATACTGCAGAACAGGAATCAGCTCAGAGCCCAGTCTGTGCTTGTCATAACCAGAAGCTTAAATGGAGAATGGGGAGGGTCCTGTGGGAGTGAAAACCAGTGCCTAGAAAGCAGGACTCTCAAGTCTCTGGGTATTGGAGAGGGAGGGCTGGACCACAGAGGACCTAAAAAGAAGAGAGCAGGGTTGGTGGCTAGAGACAAGAGACAAGTCTGGGCAAGGGACAGTAATAAGGAGGTACCTGCTGGCTTTACTGACCTTGCTGGCTAATAGGTGGGTTAGAAGGCCACAAAAAAAGGACACAGTGTGCCACTCAAATATTTCCGTAGCCTCAGAAGGCAGAAGCAGGTGGATCTCTGTGAGGTTAAGCTCAATCTGGTCTACACAGCAAGTTCCAGGCTGGCCAGAGCCACATAGTGAGGCTTCGTCAAAACAGAGAGAGCAGGAAGAGGAGGAGGAGAAGGAAAAGGAGGCGGAGGAGAAAGAGGAAGAGGAAGGAGAGAGGAGGGGAGGGAAGGAAGGAAGAAAAAAGAAAGAAAAATTAAACTTTCATAAGGTAAAAATTCAGTCTTTGGTAGAGAGTATTTCATTATTAAATTATATACATGGAAAATGTGTGAGTCCTTAAAGGTCTCCAAGTGTCGGCTCCTCAATGACCTCAAAGAGCTTGAGCCAGATTTGGTGGAAAGCTTAAGCCAGATTAGTTCAGTTGGAAGCGTGCTTGCTTGGTATCAGGGAGCCCTAGTTAGGAGTCAGGAGGATCAGAAATCCAAAGTCATTTCAGGATACACATTGAGCTTGAGACCAATCTAGGCTACGAGTGGCCTTGTCTCAGCAAAGGGAAGAAGTCGTGGTTCTCTCTCCTCTGTGTTGCTTTTCCGCAGGAAGCTGGTGGTAGGTCTCAAACTCAGGACAAAGGGCTAACTGATATGTCTGTTTAACAGATCAGATCAGTCACCAGTCTCTCTCAGCATCACCCCGGCTCCTCTGTGGGCAAACTCCACGTGCACATAAGCCAATCGATAAGCTTGTATAGATGCAAATGTGGGTGTATTACATGTATTATATGTATGTCTGTACATAACGGTGTTTTCTGTGATTGGGATTGTATTGTAAGTATTGCTGCTTTGTGTATTTCTGTCTTGAGCTTCCCACTTTGTCTCTTGTTCTGTAGTATTTTGCAGACTGTGAGTTTTCTGTGGTTCATTTAATCTTCCATGAGTAACATTTCTTGGGAGTGGGGGTGCTATTAGAAGCAATGACTGCTGACTTTTTGTTTGTTTAAAGATCTCGTTTTATTTTATGTGTGTGTGTGGGTTTGCTTGCATGCTTATGTACACATATGTGTGCTTGGGGCCCAAGGGCGTCAGAAGACAGTGTTGGATCTAGAAATGAACTTACAGATGTTTGTGAACCACCGTGTGGGTACTGGAATTGAACCTGGGTCGTCTGCAGGGGCAACAAGTGCTCTTAACCTGGGAACCATCTCTAATCTCCCTATGGCTGCTGTCTTTTTTTTTTTTTTTTTTTTTTTTGGTTCTTTTTTTCGGAGCTGGGGACTGAACCCAGGGCCTTGCGCTTCCTAGGCAAGCGCTCTACCACTGAGCTAAATCCCCAACCCCGGCTGCCGTCTTTTTAAACATTAATTTAACAAAGGTTTTTATTTATTTATTTATTTATTTATTTTACTTTGTTTTGGCTTTTTAAAGACAGGGTTTCTCTGTGTAACAGCCCTGGCTGATCTGAACCTCACTAGACCAGGCTGGCCCTTGAATTCATAGAAATCCACCTGTTTCTGCCTCCCAAGTGCTAGGATTAAAGGCATGTGCCACCATACTTGACTTAAATAAGTCATTTTTGCATGTACTTATTTACTGTGAGGGAAGGGTACTTGCCAAGGCATGCATCTACGTGGCAGCCAGAGGGCACTCTACTGGGCCTGATCTTGTTCCCACTATAGAAATTTTTGAAAAAATATTTTACTTTTTAATTGGGGGTGGGGGTGGGGCACATGTGCATGTGAGTGAGGCGCTCTCAGAGGCCAGAAGAGGTCACTGAATCCCTAAGAGCTGGAGTTACAGGTGGATGTAAGCAGCCTGGATGTGGGTGCTGAGAACTGGACTCCGAGCCTCTGGAAGAGAGCTGTACATTCTCTTAACCGTTGAGCCACCCATGAAGTCCCTCACTGTAGACATTGTTATGCTGTGGGACGAGCAGCAGTAACCTCTGTTAGAAATGGTTCCCCTTCTCCCTGTTCTCAAAGACACAGTGTTTCTACACTCTCTGATTGTTTTGCCCTTCTCTTTTGTCCTTGTCACAGAGTCAGGGCCCGGCATATCCCAGACAAGGGGTCTTGAAGGACCCTTTGACACAAGCATTGCTTGGGTCCGGAAAGAGGGCCTTCCTCACCCCTAGAGTATGCCGTCAACTTGTGCAGACATCACATTGCAATTTACTGATATAATTTATACTACAATTGCTTGTAAATTTTGGCAGCTGGGAGTCTGGGAGCTGCCTGCTTGGGCGGCTTCCCACACGGCGTCCTCCCCCTTGGTGCAGTTAGGTTTCTTTATGGGGCACTGCCCCGCTGAGATTGACCAGGATAGGGCAACCTCTCCCTCACATATCTGGCCAGTGGGTGCTGGCTACTGGGGTGACGGAGGGTTGCTTCTTACTACGATCCTTTGGTGAACCCAGTGGAATGCCACCATGCCTCTGTAGACAATTCTTTAAGAGACTTGTAACGGGGCTTCCCCACCATGCTTGAATATCCATTTTTCCCCTCACACATCCTGGATCTTTCTGTCTGATGGGCTTTCCCCAGCTTCACCAGAGATAGGGTGCGTTGGAAGGAAGGGTGGTATACAGAGTGGATTGATCTGGTTGCCAGCTTGTGAGGCTCCCAGCTCATGCTGATGCTTGCTCATGGTGCTAACTCCAGGAGCAGAGGAGAGAGCTGGGCTGGGGGACACTTAGCTTTCCCAAGCCATGAGTTTCCTAGGCTTCTCTGAAGAGAAGCAGGTGGAATATTTCAAAGCAGGTTACAACAAACAGCTTCAAGTGAGACCATCTACATCATGTCCCCTCCCAGCCATTTCAGTCTGTCAACTGGTGTTTACTCCGTGCCAGACATTGTGCTCAGGGCAGTGGATCTTTGAGAGATTTGACTGTACTAGGGTTGAGGGGCTGGAAATCCATCCCCTCTCTGGAGAATGGCAACCCTATAACTGTGACCTGTGCCACACTCAGGTGTTAACAGGAAAATTTATGAAGAAGAGTGGAAAAACTGTTGTGTTTTATAAAAAGATAAAGAGAGGAGGAATATGTTTTGGTGGATGTGTGGTGAGGTGTAGGGAACGGGGTGCCTCCTGGAGCCCATGCTGAGGCATCCCTTTCTCCCAGGGACCAACCACACCATGGTATCTAAAGAATAGAGTTTATTCAGGGCGTAGGGAGGGGAGCTGAGAGGGCAGTAGAGGCAGAGAAAGGCGGGGACGGGGGGGGGGGGGGGGGCAGCCATGAGCACATGGAGGCGGGGCAGGGAAAGGGGGGGAAGGGGAAAGGGGATGAGTGGGAGCAAGAAGGCAAGAGCAAGAGAGAGCTGAGGAGGCAAGCAGCTCTTTTTATAGTGAGTCAGGCATACCTGGCTGTTGCCAGGTAACTGTAGGGCAGAGCTTAGACAAAATGCTAACAAAAACATGTATATTTCTCTCTGCCCTCCTATCCGTGTGTTGTTCACATGTGAGGTAGTATCCTCAGGAGTCATTCACCTTGGGGGTTTCGGTTTGGTTTGGTTTGGTTTGGTTTGGTTTGGTTTGGTTGGATGGTTTTGGTCTGTTTGTTTGAGACACATTTTCTCCAAGTCGACTAGACTGGCTGGCCAGCAAGCCTCAGGAATCTACCTGTCCCCCTATCAATACTGGCATCACAGGCATGTGCTGCCTTGGCTGGCCTTTTCGCCCGCCCGGTTGCTGGGGATTAAACTCAGGTGCTTGTGCTTAGCAATAGGCTATCTCCTCAGTCCCTCTGTGTCTTTCCCTGCTGCTAGGGGCTCTCAGAAACTTTGCCTTTCTGAGAAAAGAAAGAAAAGAAAAGAAAAGAAAAGAAAAGAAAAGAAAAGAAAAGAAAAGAAAAGAAAAGAAAAGGAAAGGAAAGGAAAGAAGGGAAAAGAAGAGAAAAGAAAAACAATTTCATAAACTGTCTCCCAGGTTCCTTCTTGCTGAGGTCAAAACGGTGGGTGACATCTAGTGATCTGCATCTCCCGCTGCGTTGGCTCTGTGGGGGTGGGGTGTGCTGCCTGTGGTGAAGTCACCGGAGTGGCAGTCTCAGTATGAGATTTTAAGGACCAGGAAGGGTAAGTCAAGGGCATACGGGGCATCGACAGATGCTACTCAACTGTTAGAAGCCAAGCTAGGCTGTATCCTCCTCTCTTCTCTTCTCCTCACCTCTCTTCTTCTCTCCCCTCCCCCACCCCTTCCTCCCCCCTCTCCTCTTCTTCTGTTCTCTCCTCTCTTTAGCCCCCTTCTTTTCTGCCTCCTCTGTCTTTTCCTTGCCTGAGTGGCCGTCCAAGTCCCCGATGCATCGATGTGACTGTGTTTCCATAGGCAGGTGTGCGTCTTCTTTAGTCACATTAAAAATAAATCGCTTGGCCACACACAAGCGATGAGTCAATCTGTTCCTTCCCTCTGCTTTCCAGGAACAGATTGCTCAAAACCAGACGACTGCTGAGTGAGATGCCAGCAAGGAGAGGCCCGCGGTGGAGGGAACAAGCCCTCCTGGACAGCCCTCCAGACCGCCCATTCACTTAGAAAGTGAATCAGTCATACTCACCAAATGGGGCCACGGCTGCATTCTTAAGCCAAGGAGAACATGCACACCTACTATGTGTCTGTCGTGTCTGACACGTTTGTTGATTTGTGTATGTTGAGTCGGCTCTGTTGGTTTTATGTCTGCTATTTTCTTTTCTTTTCTTTTTTTTTTTTTTTCTTTTTTTTTTTTTTCGGAGCTGGGGACCGAACCCAGGGCCTGCGGTTGCTAGGCAAGCGCTCTACCTCTGAGCCAAATCCCAAACCCCTGCTATTTTCTTATTTACTGTTTCTAAGGCAGTTTACGCTTTTCTGCAACCTCCTAGATGTTTCTATGTGTCCTGTATGTAGAGCTCCTTCGAGTATCTGCCATGATATTGTCTAAGTAGATTCTTTTACTTTGTGTTTATCATGGTAATGTTTCTCCCCTTTACTTATGAAGGATGCCTTTGCTTGACAAAGTAATCTGGGTTGGTAGTCACTGGATTTCTGAGTTTGAAATACAGCGTTCTGTGTCTTCTAGATTTTTAGAGTTTCTATTGAGGAATTGGGGTCATGGCTAAGATACCCTGTAGGAATGTTACCTTTGCGTATCATGGGGTTTTGTTGTGGTCCATTTTTGAAGCAGGTTCTTCTGTAGTCCGGGCTGCTCTCCAACTGGCTGTGTAGTTAGAGAACTTCTGGTCCCCTTGCCTTCGCCTCCCCCCTTGAGGCTCTAGGATTGCAGACGTCCTACCACACTAGGTGGGTTGGTGCAGTGCTGTGGACGGGTCCCAGGGTTTTGTGCACCTCTGCAACCGCAGCCCAGGACCTCAGTGTCCGTAGGCTAAACACCTTAGTCATTTTATAAGCATTACTTGGGGTTCGATGAACTCCATCTCTACCACACTAGCCAGTTACTTAGCACTGGTGTCTCTTCACCTTCAAATGCTCTAGAAACCGGGATGAGCGGAGATGACGCCTTTGAGCCAGACATCTTTGAAGTGGGTAATTGAAAACAGTGGTGCGCATGCTCTGCGTTGCAACACAAATATCCCCCTCTTTTGAAAGGTTTATAGCGCGCACACGTGTGTGTGTGTGTGTGTGTGTGTGTGTGTGTGTGTGTAGTACACATGAGTGCATTCTCCCATAGAGTTGCCTTTCTCTACCTTATTATTTATAATATTTATTTATTTAATTTTGGTTTCTCAAGACAGGGTCTTCCTGTGTAGCCCTGGCTGTCCTGGAACTGTCTCTGTAGACCAGGCTGTCCTTGAGCTCACAGAGATCTGCCTGTCTCTGCGTCCTGAGTGCTGGGATTTTAAAGGCAGGTACCACCACTACCCAGATATAATTTACATTTAATTATTTTTGTGTGTCTGTGTGCATGCATACATACATGTCATGGTATATGTGTGTTAGTCTGAGGGCAGCTTGTGGGAGTCAGTTCTCCCCTGTGCGGGTTCAGGGACTTGAACTAAGGCTGTCAGACTTGGCTCTGAGTACCTTTAACCTGCCGAGCCCTCCTACTGGGCTCTCACCTTATTTTTTGAGACAGGGTTTCTCACTGAGCCTGGATTCACAATTCAACAGGACTGCCCAGGAAGTCTCCAGGATCGGCATGTCACTGGCCCCGGTACTTCTAGCCTTAGAATTCCTGTGGGCCCTGGGGTTGTGCACTCAGGCCCTCATGCTTGCCCAGCAAGCACACCCTTCCTACAGGGCCTTCTCCTCAGGCTTAAGTTTAAAAATTCTTATAGGTGGGGGTGGCAGCATTCTAATGGTGTGTGTGTGTGTGTGTGTGTGTGTGTGTGTGTGTGTGTGTGTCGTTCTTACTCTTGATAAAAATAGTCTAAGAGACAGCTTGGCTTTTGTAGAAATCTTGGCATTCTAGAAAGCGAGCCAGCAGCCTCCACAGAAAGTGACTAAGCAGTCATCAGGGGGAAGAAATGGTCCTGTGCTCTCTCCTGGTAGCCAGACCTCCATCCTCTAGTCAAGGCCTTATCTGCCTGCCCCCCCCACACACACTCACAATCAAATATGAGCAAGCTCATGAGTTGATTTTACTGTAAGAGCTGATAGGAATTGCTATGATTCTCTAGAAGTTTCTGTGTGCATATTGGGGACCTAAGACCCAATCTAGAAGAGGTTATGTCTCAGGTCTGGATACCACACAGAAAGAACCCCATGAAAAGCAGAGATCTGAAAAATGTGAAGAGAGTGGACAAGCTGTTCTAGAGCCCTGTCCAAGAAACCTGTCATGTTGGAGGAAGTCGATGCATACTGGACACCCAGTGCATTCCCGCCTCATATGACCTAGGTCCCATCTGAACTCACATAAAAAGAACTGCCCCTCAGATCCAAGTAAACACACATAGAAGACGTGGTAAGCCCATCTTTAGTCATTCTCCTTTCAAGGGGCATGTCATATCAGTGGATCAGTGAAATAATTCCCTCACACTGTCGTCAGGGAACAAATCACAAGGGTGTGTATCACCATGGTTCTAATCACTGTGGACCAAACCACAGACTCTCAGGGGATAGACCCAGAGAAACTGCCCCCAGGAACCTAGTTTGGCAAGATTGTACACAGGCCAGTACAAACTGCGCACGCACACACACACACACACACACACACACACACACACACACACACACATACAGGAGCACAGAAGTCCAATGCGCATGAGTTGGGAGGGAAGCAGGGTGCACTGGCCAGACTGGATTGTGAAGGACAGGGCAGACCCCGCTTCAGAGGCTAGCTGGTAGGGAGGGGCACTGTTGGAGCCTGGGAGGAAACTGAGCAGATAGAGAAAGCTGGGACCCTTGCAAGTTTGTTGTTAGCCGGATGCCAAGGCAATAATGCTCGGGATGGGTGTGGAGTCAGTTGGCAGAGCATTTGCTAACCTGCACGGACCCCTGGGTTTGCTCAGCAGCGTGGTGTCAACTAAGGGTAGTGGTACACACTTGCGGGCCTAGCACTCGGGAGGTGAAGAGAGGAGGAAGAGAAGTTCAGGTCATCCTCAGCTACATTCAAAGTGCAAAGCCACCCTGAGCTGGAGGGGTGGCTCAGAGGATAAGTGCACTAGCTGCTCCTCCAGAGGACCTGAGTTCAGTTTTCAGCCTTCATATCAGGCACCCTAAAACCTTCTGTAACTCCAGATCAAGGGGGATCTCACACATCCTCAGATACACACACACACACATAATTAAAAATAATAAGGATAAAGATGTACTGAGGCTTGCCTTTTGGATTTTTGGGTTTTTTGTTTA
This sequence comes from Rattus norvegicus, assembly GCF_021556685.1. Taxonomy (NCBI): domain Eukaryota; kingdom Metazoa; phylum Chordata; class Mammalia; order Rodentia; family Muridae; genus Rattus; species Rattus norvegicus. Next base: position 70,424,561 of record NC_141541.1, read on the forward strand.
TTTGGGTTTGGGGTGTTTTCTTTTTTCTAACTTTTTACTGATTCTTTGTAAATTTCACATCATGGACCCCACTCCCACTGATCTCCCCATCTCTTCATATCCATCCTCCGCCCTGGCAACCTCCTCTCAACAAAAACAAACAAACAAACAAAAAAACAAAAACAAAAACTCACCATGAAAGCTGCCATGTGCCACAGTGTATCGCAGCGTGTCACACAGTACACCCTCCTTTGATCCACACATCTTAACTTGCAAATGTTCATTCATTACAATGAGTCTTTGGTCTGGTTCAAGGCCTCTGGCTTCTACTAGCCTATCCATCCTGGATCCTCACTGGGATTCCTCTGTGCTATCCTGTCGTTGCCCTGTGTCATGGAGATCTTGCAGCTTTGATTCAGGACCAGAGGTTTTGGTTCAGGTGGTCACGTGGTCCATAGACATTGACACAGACCCCTGCTGCTGCAGGGCCATGGACCCAGGCAGGGTCCTTGGCAGCAGCATAGGCCAGGAGGTCACCTTGGCCTCAGGTGTCAGCCTAAGCAACTCACATCACACTGTTCCTCCCCTTCAGTTTCCAGTTCGGCCTCTCTTCATCTCCTTGTGCCCACACTGTTCTGTTTCTCTCTCTCCCATCTCTCTAACACTTACTTGCTCATCTGGGCCTCTGGTGTCTTCCGAGGAGGAGATACATTTGTTTTTTAATGCTTCATTGTTTTTGTTGTTGTTGTTGTTATTGTTAAATGGGGTAAATTGGGTTCTAGGCCTGTAGTGTAACCTCAGAAAAGCTTGTAATTTCATGACCTTTTCTTTCACCAGCCCACCATCTGGTCTGACATAATTTGCTAGAAGTTACCTAATCCTTTCATGTCCAAGCGCTAAGCGTCTAGGAAAGCAGTCTCTTACAGTGAGTGTCTTCTTAGCACCATCTAGGAGAGATGCGGAACCTGTTTGCAGAGAACCCTTTTATGCCTCCCCTTGGAGAGCTGGGGATTGAAGAGCCCTGTCTGGGCCCTTCTGGGGCTGATGGGAGCAGACACAGAAGCAGCAGCCAAACTCAGAGCCAACTGGCTGGTCATTAGATAGTTAATGACTTGTCCTAGAGAACTGAAAGGCTGTAGCTACAGCAGGAAATGGCTTTCAAGTTTTCTCCCCTCCCTCCTGGTGCTTGGTGGGGCTTTGAAAATCTCTAGCCCGGGAGGATCTGGGTAACTCAGGACAGACCCTCAACACACACACATCTGAGCAAGGCCAAGTTGACAGCTGGCTCTAAGAACTGTGACTGCAGAAGAGGAGTGACTCGACATTCCTGAGTGGTAGCAGGGCCAGTAACAGGCACCTTGGTTTGTGTTTCTACCCAACTCAGTCCTGGTATAACTTCAACAAACACTCTGTTAACTCCGAACATTGTGAGGAGAAAAAAATATTGAACCCAAGATTGTCCAATTAAAGCAAGCTGTGTTTTGGCGTGCACCCAGGACTGGCCAGCTGGCTGGCTCACCCTGTTGGGATTTGAGAAAGCAGCCCCTGCCAGCCTCTTGAGATCCTCTTTGCCACCACCTTCTCTGTTTGTTTTTTAAGACAGGGTTTCTCTGTGTAGCCCTGGCTGTCCTGGAACTCACTCTGTAGACCAGGCTGGCCTTGAACCCACCGGGATCTGCCTGCCTCTGCTAGGATGAAAAGTGTGTTTACAGGAGAGATAAGGTGTTCGCAGGGGCGGGAGAGTTGGCTTTTATGCTTTGTTAAAAAAGAATACGGAGAAAAGAAGGAGCAAGGGTAAGGGTCTATATCCTGGGAATGGGGTCACACGGCCGCCGTAGGCTGAAAAACATAGTTTGCAGTTTACATCAGAGCTAAGAGACGGGAACATAGTCTTAATTACAAACAGAAAACTTAACTTGCAAGGACTTAACATGGGACAAACAGGAACTTGAACTATTTTGAGGGTTTCACACAGAAATGCAAACAGAAGCCTTACCCTACACAGCACAAAAAGAAACTTATTCTTAACAGGCTGTCTTAACTGCAGACAGGACCCTTAGCCTGCAAGGTATATCTTTCCTGCCTCCCAGTCACTTGTGAGGCGTACTGCTTCCGTTTTGGCCTCAATTGATCTCCTCACCCTCCACACTGGCACCAGACCGCAGGGTGGTCACTAAGCCAGCAAGCCACTCCTGAGCTGTGTCCTCAGCCCTCTTTCCACTTTTTATTTGGAGACAAGGTCTCACTTAGTTTCTCAGGCTGGTCTTAAATACATTCTGTAGCCCAGGCTGGCCTTGAAATTAACGATTCTCCTGCCTTGGCCTCCTGGATGCTAGGATTATAGGTGTACAACACCATCAGGCCTGGTCCCTGTTTATCCTTTCTCACAGATACAGGTTGCTTCTGGTGTGCATCTCTGGCCAGTCTAAAAGTCCCCTGAAAATAGGTCATTACTTCTCCATCACATGTCCTCCCAACCCAGTGCTTTGAAAAGACCTCAGTAAACAACTAACCCTGACTTAGTGGTTCTGCCTGATCTCGAGTTTCATCTACTGCCATCTTGAAAGTGTGGTACTGTTTGAGTGATCCTACTAGGATTCACCCATGGGTTTTAGCTGGTGTCTATCTGACCTGTTAGCAATGGAAGCAGAAGCCCACCCTCGACCTGTTTGGGCTCTGTCTTTGTTCCTGCTCAATTGCCATGGGGAGGCACTATGACCATGGAAACTTTTAAAAGGAAGCATTTAGTTGGGGAACTTGCTTATAGCTTCAGAGGGTTAGTTCATGAGTGTGGTAGTACATGGTATCACAGCCAGGAGTGTGTTAGCAGGCAGACGAGTATAGCCTTGGAGCAATAAGATCTCACATCTCATCTATAAGTTGCAAGCAGAGAGAAAGAGAGAGAGAGACTGGGCCTGGTGTGGGCCTTTGAAACCTCGAAGCCCTCCCCAGGGACACATCTTCTCCAACAAAGCCACACCTCCTAATCCTTCCCAAACAGTTCTACTGAGGACCATGCATTCAAACACATGAGCCTATGGAGAGCACTATCATTCAAACAACTGTGGGTCCATCTCTTTTCTCCCCTGAAAACCTAACCCTGAGAAAGACTGGTTGACCCCCAGATGATAAAGTGTCCTGATTAACTAATCATGAAAACTCTAGTGCAGCTAAAGTTCCATTCTCCCCAGAGATGGAAAGCTATAGAGGATCTGAAGGGGACAGAAAAGAACAGATAAGGCTTTACCACCTCCTTCTCCTGCTTCCTGTCTTGGCCAGAGCTCCAGCATCGGTAGCCATCCTATGACCAGGAGTTGGTGCACTGCACATAGGACAGAGCTTCCCCTGGCCTAGGCCACCTTCCTGTCCTCTGAGAGTCCTCCCTGCAGTTCTCACAGCTTCTAGAATAGTCTCTGGTGTGTTGCCACCACTCAGCAGTCCTTTGCAGAATGAGTAATTATCTATGTCCCTTAGGCCACAATTAGTTGGGAGTCCAGTTGCTTACAAGGAACCTTGTTCTTCACAGTGTTTGGGGGGCATGGGTTACATGACAGGACATGGGTTACATGACATGGGTTACTTGTCGCTCAAAAACAAGGAGAAACCAAAACTAAACCCCCTTATGAAGACTTGGTAGCAGCCACCAGCAAATGAAAGCCCTGCAGCGGGCATGTCCCTGCCTGTCGCATCCCCTTCTGGAGACACAAAGAGTCAAGTGGTATCCAGACCCATCGGGGTACCAGCTGGATCCCCGCTGGTGAGATAAACACACTCAGCAGTGCATGACCAGCTCATTCCCAAAGGAATAAGGCGCAGTCTGTTCTGAGCCAAATTGGATGACCATGGGCAGGGAGAACGATTCAGATTGCAAGAGTAACACGCCCCAGTGCAGAAAGATTATACAGTTTTATAGTCGCAGGACAGCAGAAAGTCATAAATCAGAGCATTTACCTGCTAATTCCTGGGGGCATCGGCTAGGTGGGTTAGAGCAAACAGAAGGAATATCTGCCATTGGTTTTGGATGCCATTTTGCAACATTCTTAGCTCTTAGGTTGGTGGAAGGCGGTGGTCTGCTCGTGAACGTAGTTCAAAAGTTTTCAGTGGTCACAAAGATGTTAGTCATAAGTAGAGGTCAGAGGCGAATGCCTGTCACAGAGACTGGAGATAATCTTCTCTCTTGATCTGCAACATTCTAACTCTCCACAATCTGGGAGCTCTAATCTGTCGGTTTGGAGAATCTTTAATATAGATGTGACTCCTCTTCCCCGCTCCCACCCCCACCCCCAGGGAATTTTAATGCACCGGCCCTTGCTTTAAAAACTTTCAGTGGGTTTTTACAGACTAGGGTTAAAGTCAGAACACCTTAGCTTGACCTTAAACCCCACCACCACACTTACATCCCTTATCCTAGGCTCTCCTGACTTGGCCTTAGCCACACCCAAGACAGCTCTACTCTGCACACACAGGCTCATGGGCCTTTGCCCAGCCAGGGCCTATGTTCATACAGAGAGCCCCATCAGGCCCCCTCGCCATTCCCAAGCTGATGACATGCCACTCCTTTAAGAACATAATCAGGGGACAGCTGGCCCTGCCCTGCCCTGCCCTGCCCTGTCCTACCCTTGACCTT